>NW_023463038.1:0-15770 GCF_013731165.1 Rhagoletis pomonella | reverse complement strand
GTCCAAATTTTGCGAGGACCTCGAAACGACTACTGATGCCGCGCGACTAAGAAAGTGCCTCCCGAAAAACCCGGCTACTTCCGGTTTTCTTAAAAAGCCAGGAGGAAGGCACACCGAAATCAGCCTTGGAACACTGGAACACCTTATGGACGTCCACTTTCCTGGCTGCGGTGACGCAGGGGACACAGGAACTCCTGTGACAGAACACCTTAGTACCAACAGGCAAGGCAGTCCAGTGGACGAAATAATCACTACAGACAAAGTATCCTGGGCTATCAGATCCTTCCAACCCTACAAATCTCCGGGACCGGATGAGATCTTTTCGGCCATGCTACAACGAACAAGCGCCACGGTAACACCCTGGCTAACGACAATCTATAGGGCGAGTCTCCTCCTAGGGTATATCCCAAAGTCATGGAGGGAGGTAAGAGTGGTCTTCATTCCCAAAGCAGGAAAAGCGGGCCACAGCACTGCCCCATCAGCCTCTCATCATTTCTTCTCAAAATAATGGAGAGGCTTCTGAGTCTGCAGATCACGCAAAGCCTTACTCCTGGGAACTTCAGTGAGGCTCAGCATGCATACCGTAAAGGTAGGTCGGTTGAAACAGCCCTGCACGAGGTTGTTGGGAGTATTGTTATTATTATTATTATGAGCCTTGAGCACTGCGACCTCTAGGGTGGTCTATTGTGCGTGGCCCTTTACCCTATATATGAAGGCTTTTAATATAAGCTAGCACTTCGGTGGGCTTTTTGTTCCATATTTCGAATGGATTAAGTGTTGTACCACCTAGGTGAGCGAGTCTGCGTCTAGCGAGAGCAACACATTCACAAAGGATGTGTTCTGGCGTTTCTTCGTCCATCTCACAGAAGCGACAGACGCTCGTGTCTGAAAGATTCATTTTAATGAGGTGATAACGCAGGGAACAATGTCCCGTGAAGTACCCAGTGAGAGTTCGAAGGTCCTCCCTGCCTAGATTTATGAGCTTTTTTGAAGCTTCTTGTGATGGACAGATGGAACCGCTTAGCTTGTCTTTGCCCCGGACATTCATTCCAGTGCTTTTCGAGTTTTTTGTCGACCCACTTGTTTATGACCTCCCTTAAGTGGGCTTTGGTGAGCCCGCAGAAGGGTTCCGGGCCATGGAATAGTGTGGTAGCTCCGTGTTTTGCTAGGCGGTCCGCCTGTTCATTGCCGCCATGGCCCTCGTGCCCCGGCACCCAGCCCAGTAATACTGTGTTCTTGCTTCCAAGACCGTTTAGGGTGTTGAGGCAGTCGTACACTAGTTTGGATGTTATTATGTGGGACCTCAGTGCTAGCAAGGCAGCCTGACTGTCCGACATAATGCAGATGTTTTTAGAGGATGTGCCTCTTCTGAGGCATTCTCTGCCACAGATATCGATCGCATGAATCTCTGCTTGGAAAATGGTGGGGTAGCTGCCCATTGGTATCGATCTTTTAAAATTCGGCCCAAATATACCAGCTCCAGTTTTTCCATCTTCAAGTTTTGATCCGTCAGTGTACCAAACTTCAGCTCCGGGTTTGGTGTAGGGATTCCCTGTGCTCCAGGATGCTCGGTCCGCAATAGATACCTTGAAATTCCTAGAAATTACTAGTATCGGAGCTACTGAGTCCCTCATATGCATTATGGGGTCATTTGTGAATTTCATAAGGACCTTCATATGACCTGTCATGTTTCCGGTTTTTAACTCGGAAGTGTTTAGGATTCTCAGTGCCGAGAGACTGGCCTCCCTCTCTATTAGAATTGGGAAGGGCGGTATGCCTACAAGAGCACTAAGTGCATCAGCAGGACAGGTCCGCATAGCCCCTGTTATACCAATGCACACCATTCGGTGTAGTTTCTTTAGTTTTGCGCTAGCAGTTCTTTGTGTCGCTTTTGTCCACCATGCCAAGGATGCATAGGTGACTATCGGCTTCACAACTGTGTTGAATGACCAGTAAGTCATTTTGGGGGAGAGTCCCCATGTCTTCCCGTAAAGTCGCTTGCTTGCGAAGAAGGCTCTCATTGCCTTGTTTACGGTTGCATCCAAATGTACATTCCAGGTGAGTGTCTTATCTAGCCACACCCCCAGGTATTTTGCTTCATTTGAGAGCCCTATTCTAGTGCCGCCCAGAGTCAATTCTGTCATGGATAACTTTTTCCTCCGGGTAAACGGAACCAGAATAGATTTAGTAGGATTAATGGATATCCTTTGGTGTCACACCATCTTTGCGTAATGCGCAGGGCTTGTTGCATGCGGTTGGAGATCGTTTCGTCATGCAGCCCTGTTACACAAATTACCAGATCGTCTGCATATCTTTGTGTTTCAAAGCCATGGTCGTTCAGTATTTATTATGATGGGGCTCACTCCCTTGCATATCAGGGCATCTCTTATTGCCCTGTATGACGTGTTGTCAAAAGCCCCTGAAATGTCAATGAAGGCACAAAGGGCTATGTTCTTAGACTCCAGAGCCTTTTCGATTTTCGATGTAAGGCTGTGAATGGCAGTCTCAGTGGACTTGCCTGGTTGATAGGCAAATTGGTTCTTATTCAGTGGTCGTTCCGCTAGGTTGACTTCTCTGATGTGTTGATCCAAGATTTTCTCCATGCCTTTTAGGAGAAAGGAGCTGAGGCTAATTGGTCTGTAGGATGAAGGCATTTGCTCCGGTTTACCTGCCTTCGGTAAAAATACCACCTTAGCCTCTGTCCATCTACTGGGAATGTGACCCAGTAGGAGCGACGCTCTGTATAGTCTGGAGAGGACTGGGGCTATGTAGTTACTTCCTTGTTGGAGTTGACAAGGATAGACCCCATCTGGTCCTGGTGATTTGTATGGGCTGAAGGTAGATACCGCCCATTGCACTCTTTCTACCGTGGTAAGTTTAGTTGCAAGGCTTTGCTCTCTACCAGAAGTGCGTGCTGGGACACCCAATTCCGGTAGATAATAGCCCGCTTTACAGCCCGGGAAGTGAGTGTCTAGCAGAAGTCTGCAACTCTCTCCCGGATGCTGAGTATAACTACCATCTGGTTTCTTTAGAGTGCCGATCGTATTTTTGTGTTCCCTATTTAGAGCTTTTTGGAGGCGTACTGCCTCTGGGAGGCTCTTTATTTCCTCACAGTGGTTTCGCCAGCTAGCTCTTTTGGATTTCCGCAATTCTTTGTTGTAAGAGGTTAGTGCCAGTTTGTACGGATTCCAATCACCCGTATTCTTTGCTCTATTGAATTGTTTTCTGGCTTGGCGTCTCATTTGCTCAAGCTTCTTGCTCCACCAAGGCACATTACGTTTGGATTTTACCTTTCCTTGGGGACAGCTACTATTGAAAGCTATTCCAATGTCTGAATGAAGCTGTTCAGCTTCAGTCTCAAGCTCGTGCGTAGTCGTAATTTGACCACCATGGCTGTTTCCACCTTCTTCCATGATAAAGCGAAAGAATTCCCAGTTCGTTTTTCTGGGATTTCTAAAAACTAGTTCATGCTCAGGAAAGTGGCCAATGTCGAATTCTATGTGCACATGGTCCGACATTGATACCTCCCCTGAGACGCGCCAGTTTGTGACAGACGCTGCCATGTTCTGACTACTTAGAGTAAGATCTAAGACTTCCCCTCTAATAGCGTTCCTGAAAGTTGGTTCATTGCCATGGTTTATAATACTTATATTATAACTACTTATAAACTCAAGGAGGTACTCACCCCTTTTGTTGGTGTCGGTGCTCCCCCAGACAGTGCTATGGGCATTTGCATCACAGCAGAGGATCCAGGGTATACCACTCTGCCGGCAGTGATCAGTAAGCGCCTTTTCTTCAGGTGTCGGGGCTATCTCCTCCTCATCCGGGAAGTACGCGGAAGCAAGTACTGCCTCTTGCACCCCCCTAGGAGTCGGAATTTTGGCCCATACCGCAACGAGATCTGCCGTAATGAACTGTGAAAGAGGGAGAAACGTTAGTTTGTTACATAATAGCATCGCCGCTCTTGGGCGACAGCTGGCGGCATAGATAATCTTACCGTCCTTTATCTTAAGGCCTTTGACGTCACCTCTTAATATCCAGGGTTCCTGGATGAAGGCTACACCTAAGCCTTCGTTTGTGAACCTCCTATGTAAAACATCTGATGCTGCTTTCGCGTGGTGAAGGTTTACTTGGAGGCATTTAATCTGCCTCAGATTTGTGGAGTTTTTGGGGTGAGGTGCCATTACTTGCGGTCTTTTCGGCCGCGAGCAGCCACCTTATTCCCCCTCTTGCCCTTCAGAAAGACCGCTTCTTCGGCCGTCCTTGCATTTCCCTTGCCTTTGCGGCTGGAAATAGCCGCTTTGGAGCTGCCATGTAGTGGTGGCCGTTTTGCAGGCTTTGGGGATGCGATGGGTCCGACGCTCTTTTGGGCTTCTTCCTGCACCTGTTGTAGGGTCGGGCATGTTGTTGTTGCTGTTTTCGGAGGCGGCGTTGGAGCTTTGTGTGTTACGTGTAGCTCTGTGCCAATCTCCGATGACTTCTGCTGCACTTGCGTGTCATTGTGTAGCTGCCTGGGAGCTACGATGACGTCTTTGGAGCAGCAAGGTTGCTCCTCCGAGTTAGGGTATTCGGTGTCGGCGGCATCTTTGTCTACCACGGGCATCGACGGTTTGGCTTTCTCCAAAGCCATAGTTTACCACGTTCCCGCGGTGCTTTAGCGTGTCCGCTGATACCGGGTCAACTGCAATGGTGATTTCCGCCATTGTTGACCTGCGTACTCGATTCAGAATGCGCCAGTCCGGAATTCTCAGGCCGTCATTCTGTGCCTGAAGCAGACTGAGCGCATCCTCACTGGCAGAGCTGTCCAGCTCCGGGAAGAGTCCCACAAGAATTATGCGGCGAGGTGTTTCTGCCTCCTCGACCACTTTCATCTTCGCCCCCTTCCATGGTGCCAGCTTTGGAACAGTAGTCCGTATCCACCCCGCGGTCGCAGCATCTCTGCAACTGATGGATAGCTATCCCGAGTGGAAGGTGCAACCCTTGAAGATAGGCTTTACAGCGGTAACTGTGTTGCTCCTGACCGCCCTGAGGATGGCATTTTGGATAGCTTTGAGGTCATCCGTTGACCACACTGTGGTTGGATAGTCCTCTGGGACTAAACCCAGCTTCACTCCGGTGCATCCCTAAATGAAACTGGCTCCCCGCGACAATCTGCAGGTGCATGCGGCACAGTTGCCTCACCGGTGGGCACAGATGCAGTCCCAGCTGGCCTGCCCCCTGCAGATCCCTCACTAGATTTGGCAAATTTCTTCGGGGATCGCCTCTGCGGGGTAGAGCTATCAGACCTAGGTCTTTTTTGGAGAGTTTTTTTTTCCCTCCGTGGTGGGCCAACGGGTTCTTTGGCTTTTTCTCTAGCCTGCTCATAGCTCATTCCCTTTTCTCTGTACCGCTTGAGGCGTTTCCGACCGGCTCCGCTAAGCCGCTCCCGCTCTCGAGCTTGGTGAGATGGGTTGTTCACCGGAGAGGCAAGTAACTTCTGCTCATCCTCCGGCGAGATATCAGATAGCGTTCTGACGGGACTTGCATCCTGTCTCACGCTAGTATCCACCATCTCTACGTCATACGAGGGACTATGCGCCCCCAGTAGTTCTGTAGCGATGGTTTCTGTTTCGACAGAAGTCGAAAGGCCAGCATTGGCCATTGTTTGGAACTGTGCAGCTCCTTCTGGCTTTTGATTTAAGTTGTTACTTTCCATGTGTGTCCCACGAGTATGGGGGAAGGGATGTCAGCTGGGACATAGCCCCTAATATCCCGAGCAAGACTTCTTACAACCAGAGGGCGCCAGGTATCTGGAGGCCACCGTTATAAGACACACTTACGTAGTGCCATTCATCCCATAAGCACGGTAAAGATGACACTCGGAATTACGGGTTTTATCGAGTTGTCCTCTCTAGATCCGCCATATTCAGTAAAAGCAGGGGCACCTCTCACAGGGTGTGACTCGTCGCCACGTATGGTCGGTCTTGAGCCATCCGCTCCTGACTCAGAACATTACAACACGTATGAAGCAATATCAAGAGCCTTGACCCCCTGGGAGTATAGAACAAGCACTGAGTCACAAGGAATATGCGCTGGCAGCCTTCCTGGACGTGGAGGGCGCCTTTAACAATGTTAATTTGGCATCCATACACTGCTCCATGGTGGCTGTAGGACTGGACCCATTGATTACTCTCTGGATCGACAATATGTTGAGCACCAGAAACATCAATGGCTCCTTGGAAACATCAGAGGTAAGGAAAACAGCCACATGGGGCACACCTCAAAGCTACTGTTGAAAAAGACTGGGGTCTGCGACCGCAGATAATACATTGGATTTATACGGCGGTAGTTAGATCTATCCTCACCTATGGCGCGCTGGTGTGGTGGCAGGCGGTTGACACCAAATCCCATCTACTCAACTTGCAAAAGGTGCAACGACAAGCATGCTTATGCATAACGAGGGCGATTTATTCAATGCCCCAGGCATCTCTAGAGACCCTGCTGGATATTCCACCTATAGACCTATATGTTACAAGTATCGCAGCTAAAAGCGCTCTACGACTCAGAGCGTCTAACAGGCTGCGAACAACTTGTAAAGGTCACGCCACAATCCTCGGGAGAGTGGGAGTGGAATACAGCCGCTGTGACCATCAGGTCGCGGAAATTGACTTCAATCGAAACTTCGATATCCATTTTCCTAACAGAAGTGACTGGGAGTTTAATATTGCTCTCAGCGATGGCGAAATACCCATCTTCACGGACGGCTCCAAAATGGATATCGGAACAGGGTCTGGGGTCTTCTCTCAGAGTTATCTCTAAGGGAGTCGTATAGACTCCCAGAACACTGCAGTGTTTTTCAGGCTGGCAAGGTTGGTGGGCATGATTGACTTAGCTCCATCTAAACTTGCCTTCATTGTTGACAGTCAGGCGGCTATCAAAGCCTTAGGGTCGGCAACGACTAACTCGTTATGCGTTTAAGAATGCCGAAGATCCCTACAAGCTCTACAGCAACACATAATCAATTTTTACTGAGTACCGGGACATTGTGGTGTCCCGGGAAATGAGGAAGCGGACGAATGTGCTAGGAAGGGATCTGAGATGGGGCTCGGGGAAGCGACCCAAATCCTGAAACCCCGCCCCCCTGCGATTTCTGTCTTCAGAAGTCGAGAGACTGACCAGGGCAGCTACCAACAGTAGGTCAGTAGGCCACAGCTCGATGAACAAAGAACAAGGAGTCTATTAAGGCTTTCAAAGTCAAACGTCAGGCTTCTCACAGGAATACTAACGGGCATTGGACCATTGGCCACATGGCCGCCAGGTTCGGAGCCCCGCATAATGATTTCTGTAGAAGCTGCAGGGATGAGGAGGAGTTACTCAAGTAGCACAAAAGTCAAAAATACACCAAAATATTTTGTGTATTTTTTACTTCGGCGTGATATACATTTTCAATATAAAAAATATGCTATTTCTAAGCGCAGTTTTTGAACAGTTTATTTCGATTCATTGTAAAGGTTATACCGCTTTTTCGTGCATTGTTTACACCTGCCGTCAATTTTTTTTTACTGATTTTCGGCATATATATTATGCCAGTGGTATACAAGTTTTCTTGTTTCTAGAACATAATATAAACTCCGTTGGTGTAAAATACGTATTGGTATTGGCCCAAATGATACACCATAATGGTAAAGAATTTACATCATATTCTAGCATAAATATATTTTCATGAGTGTGAAGAGTACAAAAGGATTCGAGGAATAAAATTTCCCACTAACCAAATTTTAAATTAACTCAGACATAAAAATTACACCGAAGCTCTTTTTTAATCTGCGCGACTTGGAATTCTTTTTATAAATCTCAGCATTCCTTTTCGTAATATGCAGGCAAGAAAATCGCGAATATATATGAATGTGAGTTCCTAATTTAAAAACAAGGTACATTCTGTCGAGTGAATTTCGGTACTACCCCCTCTAAAACTCGAGCGCCTCAAAATTTATAAGCATTTGAAGATTTTTAAATAAATCTGGAAAAACTTATATTTTGAAAGCAATGAATTTTTCGCCATTATTAAATTTTTAAGAGATGCGCTGTTAAAAAAACGTTCGAAAATACACATAGTGGCATAGTTGAGCCAATATACATAATGAAATTGTTAAATTAGTTAAATAATAGCCATACAGCTTTAATATGGCGTCCAGCTGAGTTTCAGTATTAGGCAAAGTTTACAACCTAACGTATTAGCGTAGCGAAAATACATAAAAATCGCTTCTAACCAATATTTACACAGTCTTTGGTGTTTATCGCTGTGCAAGCAAATAAAAATTATGCAGTTTGTTAAAAAAAGCTTTTTCTCATACTTAAAGCCCAAATAAATAAAAAATATACATATGTACATATTTATATAATAAATTAAACATCTCTTCTACTGCTATTATATACAATACAATATGCTTAAGTTTCGGTATAAATTGTCAAAGGGTTGTGGAAACAAAAAAAATATATTACGAGAATACCTACGTAGCAATGTATCACACGTTTTGTTGCTTTCCCAACAACAAAATATGTGCCAGATTGGTACGTAGCAACTTTAAATCTAAATAATTTTGCTGCAATTTAAACACTAGCTACTTTTTAATCGCCCGCGATTATGCTGGCGAAGAAGTTTCTTTGGATTGAGCGATTTCCATTGCATCGCGTAACTCTAGTACTCTAGGTTGTGAACTTAGCCTTACTTTTATAATACTTTGAAAATATGGTCGCCGTTGAAAACTTACACAGATTCTTGAGTTTGGTACAAAAATATTTACCAAGCCAAGAACGGTGTATTTATTTTGCCCTAGACACAATTCAATTTGAGAATTTGGTATAAAAAATGTTTCTTGTCAAATGAACACAGTTGACAGAAGTTTAAGCGCCTACCACACGTCCATTATTCGAACGCAAACGCGAACGTATACATTTCAACATGTTTTGTTAACGTTCGCGTACGAAAAGAAGAAATCAAATCAGCGTTCGCCTATGTTGTGTAGAAAAAATTCTCGCTGTTGTTCGTACTCATATATACTATGCAACTTATAGCTGTATTTGTGAAGGCATGATGTTGAATCATTAGTACCCAAACAAACTTTAAGCGTGTAGGGGCGCCTTATTGATGCATATTTCACCACTGGTGTATTAAATATACCAACCAGTGTTACCACTCGACAATATTTTTAGGAACAAAAAATCCTACCAAATCAGTTTCCAAATTACCAATTTTTTTTAATCATCAGATATTGACATTTTATTTCGTTTCTGATTTTACTTCATGCAAAAGTATGAATCTTTGAGATTAATTCAATTTATATCAATTATTTTATGTCTAAAATGTAAAAAAAAATACAATCGATATAAACATTTTATATTTGGTAACAAAAAAAATTTATTACTGTGCTCGCGCAATTTTATTTTTATTTATTTGTTTTCATTTAACCATGATGCAATAAAATTACGGAATGTCAGCAACATAATCTTACTATTTCGGTACGAGTTTTAGGCTATTTTAGCACGCTTTCAGTACGCTTTTCTACTTTGACATCACCATTGTATTACCGCCATTCGACAAAATTTATTTAAAATTTTTACAAATGTTCTAATAAACGAATACTATGCAACAACAGTTCAATGCATTTTGGACATTGCAAAACATCTTTAAAATGTATAATCGGAAATCCAAATCGATGAGAAATCAATTTCGAACGAAACCAGAACAGCCCTGAAATGAAACTACCAATTTATCAAAACGGCAACACTGATAGCAGCTCTACTTGTGGTATGTAAGCTCATATTAAAACAGGCAGTGTATTATGTACACACACACTAGCTTTGTTTCTTTACTTTCCTAGCAGATCATTATCAGGAAGAAGAATGGGAAGAATTACAGAATTACGCTCACAGCGAGTGCAATGTAGAAAAAGTCAAGAAACGAAAACTAGCAGAAACTAGCTAGTAAACACCTGACCGATGCTATTGACAACTGAACATATGTATTTGGTGCGAATTTTTAATCGCATTTTATGTTTAAAAATTGTTCACAAATACTCAGGTTTTGCCACACTTTATCAAATTAAACAAATCGCCCATTTTTATTAAAAAATACAAAAATATGTAAAAGAAGCAAATCAAAGTAGCTGTGCCTAATCTGTCTAATGTTGGAGCAACAGCTGAATTTTTCACCGCATAACATGAAAATTATGTGTTTCTTGTAATTTGCTTTTCTAATTTTTTACTTATATTCGGCTAACACTACCTTGTGTAAATGCGGCTATCTATAAAGAAACAAAGCTACTGTGTGGTGTATTCAATATTAATTTTTTGGTGAATTCTTTGGTCCACTGTCAATTGCTCTCAGAATTTGTGATGTGCTGAGTCGCTACTTTTAAGTATTGATCGATACTCGGTACCGATTTAAATAGTATCAAATACTTTCGATGCTCGGTACCGAAATCTTGGAATTTCTAATAAAAGCGCGCAACAGCCAAAAATATGAGTTATATGTACACACACATATAGTGTCAGCTATTAAAAATAAATAATATTACCACCAGAACTATTGCAATTGGAAAGACGGTTGCGATAAGTAAAAGAAGGCGAGAGTGTGTTTTGCGACATCAGTATCAGGGCGAATTTAATAAGGTGGTGTTACCGGCGTATCTGATTTTTTCGCCGTGGAGGACATTACATCAAAATTACGTGTTTGTTGTAGTTCATACTAATGACAGTATGAATATCTGCGTATAATTTGTAAGTGTAATTTTTTACTTATATACGGCTTACACCACCTTATTAAATTCGCCTTGATCATTATTGTGCAAATTTAATTGCCTGCCTTGTTCGACGCACACATTTTACTTGCTTCACTTAACTACATACATACAAACACATTGCTCATCCCTTGAGAAAGGACCGTCTTATTTGTACATTTTGGGTTTTAGGCGATGTCTTATAAAATATCAATAATTTTTACCCCCAAATGTAGCCTATGTCGAGATAGGTCCTTTTCCCTTTAAAGCCACATTTCATTGGATTCCCAAACAATATTTTAACGTTTAACTAGCCAAAGATGTAGTTCAAGATGCCCCTATAGTAGAATCTTAATTAAAATATAAAACAATTTCAAAGGAAACTGATTTTTTTTTTTTAATTCAAAGTCAAACCATCTAAAGTGACTTAAGCTACTTGAATTGAACGGCACAGAAATAATGACGAAAGTTTAGTGTGTCGAATCGGTATCGGGTACCGAAAAGGAAGTATTGGGTACCGAAATTTTTTTCAGTATTGGGTACCGAGAATTCAGCACATCACTACTCAGAATGTCGCCTGAATAATTTTAATGACATTTGTTAACGTGGAGCTATTTGTGAACCAAATGAAAAAAAGTGGCGCATTTTAGGAGCTGGTGTAGTTTTCGAACTAATCTCAATGAATAAATAGTACCAAAATGTTAAAGGTAGAATTTTGATTTGAAAGAAATACTGGTGGAATAACAAATACACCAAAACGTTCTTTTTTTATTAAATCTAATCAGATTTGTACCAAAATCCATAAATTTACACCAATTTATACACCAGTGTGCTACTTGAGTAGAATCCGTCCAGCACTTCCTTTGCGAGTGTCCAGCACTTCGAAGTAAACGCCTCAAGTTTCTTGGGGACCACTTCTTCGAGAATCTGGATATCTTGGGGAAAGCTCCTCTGGAAGGACTGCTAGGATTCGCCAGAAAATCAAAATGGTTCGAAGACATGTAGGGATAGGCTTGGGGTAACCCCCATGGGCATCACAATGGACCTCTGCGGCCTCCGAGTGAACTCTTTTTCAGAACTGCCCGTTTAAGCTAACCTAACCTAACGAAATGAATAGTGGAAAAAACAACAAGAATTTACAAGGCGAACTTAGCACAGTGCGTAGGCAACTGGCTGAGTCAGTGGGATCGTCGGTTCCAATCCTACTGAAAGAAGTTTGATTTCCGAAATAGCTATCACTTCTACCATTTTTTCAAATTATCGTGGCTTTTCCACAATAAGCTTTGCATTAAAAACGGCCTCAAGCTCAATAAAAATTATTGAATCTAATTTATTTATGTTTGACTTGGGCCAAGTTCCTACCTAATTGTTTGCTGGGTTAGAGCTGCTTCGGCCGTTAAATTAAAAGCGAAATAAATTTCCTTTACACTCCTACGCATTTCGCGCTTTCCTCAGGGAGTCAGTTTTTTATTAGAATGACAAACAATAATCTGAATTTTACATTTAACATCTAACTCACATTTAATAACATTTGAATCACAGAAAAGAATTTATGAATTTATACGTAAACACATTAATTGTTTTTGAGAATTCCCCAATTTCGACAATGAATTTCCCGGATTTTGCCCGAAATTTCGTAAAATTCCCCACCCATAGACATCTCCTTACTTAAAAAAAATTTATGTATTTCGATATATTACTGGTTTTTCTGTTTATTTTATTTTTAAACGTAATTCACCTATGTATTGAGTTAAGTTTTCTGAAGTGGGCCACCAAAAGTTGCCTTTTCGATTTTTTATATTTCATTGAACGATTTCGAAAGTTAACATGGTGTTCAATATTGACACCAAGCTTTTGCGCTAATATTAATTTTTCGACGAGTTATTTGCAAACAAACTTTAAGGCAGGCATTAACACTTTTTGCAATATATCAGCAACCATTCATTCGAATGTTATGATTTTTTTGACAGAAATTAGAAAACTTATTGAGCAACAAAATTAGGTGGTCAGTTTGCAAAATTTCAAAACTTTTTTATAAAAAAATTGATTTTTTTAAACAATTGAATTTTTTACCAACTTCTCATATACTTAGGAATAAAAATTAGATAGCAGTATATTCGCTAAACATTCAAATTCATTTTCGTAAAAAAATTACTGTACTTTTGATTGAAATAAAGCCTTTTACAAAAAAAATTACCCAAGTTTAAAAAATATAATACAAATGAGTTGAAATGCAAAAAAAAATAGTTTGATAATTCTTGATTTAATACTAAAGTTTGAAATTTTTTTTGCTTTATTTTTTTAAACTTGGTTCATTTTTTTGGTAAAAGGCTTTAAGTCAATCAAGAGTACAGTAATTTTTTTACGAAAATAAATTTGAATGTTTAGCGCATATACTGCTATCTAATTTTTTTAAGTATATGAGAAGTTCGTAAAAAATTGAATTGTTCAAAAAAATAAATTATTTATAAAAAAAATTGTGAAATTTTGCAAACTGACCACCTAATTTTGTTGCTAAATAAGTTTTCTAATTGCTGTCAAAAAAATCATAACATTCGAATGAATGGTTGCTGAAATATTGCAAAAAGTGTATAAGCTTGCTTTATAGTTTGTATGCAAATAACTCGTCGAAAAATTTAAATAAGCGTTAAAGCTTTGGTGTCAATATTGCACACCATGTTAACTTTCGAAATCGTCCAATGAAATCGAAAAGTCAACTTTTGGTGGCCCACTTCAGAAAACTTGATAACCAATAACAATTTAACAAATGATAAACCCAACCAAGCTTTTATAAAGTTAGTTAAAAAATAAAGAATTAAAAATATTTATGTAATAATGTGGTCGACATGCAGTGGTCGACAAAATTTTAGCCGGACCAATTACACTGGATCACAAATTTTAGTTTGGTTTTTGTTCTCCAGACGCCACTATCCAATTTCTGTGTAGAATTGCGCGGTTATTCCGAAAATCATGTTAATTTGTTTTTCTATGGATACGTTTTCGAGATATTTGCAATTTACCGTTATTCAGCTTAAAACAAAAATTGGTTCCTTTTAATCACGTATATCTTACGAACCAATTTCAAAGTCTTAATATAAAGTACGGCAGATGAAAGCTAATGAAATTCTCCATAAACCATGTGAACATCACTTTCCGATAGGACAGATAGTTTCTGAGAAATTAATGAATCATTCCAGTCAATTCTATTTTTTAATGGAAAAATGAAAAAATCAAACTTTAAGAGAAGAAAAATTATTTATTTATTTATTTTTTAATGGAAAAATGAAAAAATCAAACTTTAAGAGAAGAAAAATTAAAAAAATAACAGGTTCTGTGCAAAATTTTTGCATTTGTACTAAAGCTTGTTCTGTTAAAAAAAAAAAATCAAATTACTACACGCTTGAAAATTTCGGATTTAATTTTAAACTTTTGGACTACATATATGACCAAACTAAATACAGTTTCAAATACAAACTTTTCCAGTTAAAAAAAGAGAGCATATATGTTGGGTTTAGAATTTAAACAGTTCGGTTTAAATTTTAATCCCAAACATTTTCATAATTAAGAATTTAAAAAAAGATCTCAAATTTCATGCTCCGTCTGATGGGAATTGAGCCCGGACAGCCTTGTTGGCAACCAATTGTATCAAGCATCTTTGCACACTCAGCTACAGCCACGCATATAAATGTGCTTTCATATGTTGAGTTTGAATCAACACCACATTTCGCTGTAGGCAAACATTTTTTATTTCGGTTTAGATTTTAAACCAAATTTTCTATCAATGAAACCTAGAAACTAGAATTAAAACATTTTGGTTTGAGTTTTAAACCACGAACGTTCTGGACTAAAATTTAAACCAGAATATATTAAAAATTGTTTAAAACTATTGACTGGTTTAAAAAGTAGACTATAAAAGATTAAACAAGTAAGAGCAGCGCTATCTTCGGCTATGCCGAAGGCTTCAGACCTTTCATGAACGTCTGAAAATTTTAATTTAACAGATCGCAAAAACTGGTAAAGAGATAAAGCTTATACATCATATATTTTGACGATTTTCTCATGAGACTTTGTATTATTATTTATAAAATAGCGTACGAAATTTATCGGTTTTATCTGTCCAAATAAAAGAGTTTTACAGTAATATTTATGTAATTTTTATGAAATAATTGGTTATTTTCACTGTAAGTATTCTGTTAATGGATGGAAGTATGGCAAAATTTAATTTTCCTAGCTGCATAAATGGAGGACTTATAACGAAAATTTTCATAACTGAACAATCAGTTGTATCGGAGATATATGTTATAGTGACCCGATCTTTGTTATTTTCACTAGTTATGGCAAATAATCTCACATCTGAACAATCAGTTGTATTGGGGCACTGAAAGTATTCTTTTGATAATGAGTGATAACCGTGTAAAATTTCATGTTCGTAGCTACTTAAATGGAGGAGTTATAACGAAAAATCTTATATCTGAACAATCAGTTGTATGGGAGCTATAGGTTCTAGTGACCTGATCTTTTTAATTTTCACTATAAGAATTCTGTTGATAATGAGTGGAAGTATTGCTAAATTTAATGTTCCTAGCTGCATAAACGGTGGAGTTATAACAAAAAATCTCATATCTGAACAATCAGTTGTATGGATGCTATAGGTTATAGCGACACGATCTTCGCCATTTTCACTGTAAGTATTCTTTCCATAGTGAGTAACAACAGTATAAAATTTCATGTTCCTAGCTACGTAAATGGAGGAGTTATAACGTAATATTTTATATCTGAACAATCAGTTGTATGGGAGCTATAGGTTATAGTCACCCGATCTTTGTAATTTTCACTGTAAATATTTTGCTGATAATGGGTGGAAGTATTACAAAATTTTATGTTCCTAGCAGCATAAATGGGGGAGTTATAACGAAAAATCGCATATCTGAACAATCAGTTGTATGGGAGCTATATGTTATAGTGATCCGATTCTTCCGGTTCCGACAAATGAGCAAAACATTATAAAAAGAC
>NW_023463037.1:1817-15774 GCF_013731165.1 Rhagoletis pomonella | reverse complement strand
GTGCAAGTACGGCAAAATTTCATGTTCCTAGCTGCATAAATGGAGAAGTTATAACGGAAAATCTCATATCTGAACAATCAGTTGTATGGGAGCTATATGTTATAGTGGTCCGATTCTTCCGGTTCCGACAAATGACTAATACATTATAAAAATACACCCACCTACCAAATTTTATCCGGATATCTCGAAAACTGAGGGACTAGATTGCATACAAACAGACGGACAGACGGACATGGCTAAATCGACTCAGCTCGACGTTCTGATCATATAAGTATACATTTTAATGGGTCTATCTCTTTTTGTTCTGGTACTTACAAACATCGGACCAAAGTTATAATACCATTTCATGCTCATGAAAGGTATAAAAATATAAAAGCGTAATGAAAACATAAAACCTATCCTATGAAAGCTGTTTAAAAAATACTTAGACTGCTTTTACACAGTTCAAGTATTGAATTCAATTCTGCTCGCATGTGGAAGAGAAGGGGTGAGTACACATGCGTCTGTACCGTCAAGTCGTTTAAACTTTCTTGCTTTGCTTTTGGCATTTTCTTTGTTTCCCATTTAAAGAACCAAAAACTTGAATTCAACAGAATAGAAAACACAAAAGAGAATGAGCAAGAATTGCTTTCAAGTACTTGAATCATGTAAATCGGGTGTTAATGAAAACTTAAAATTGTTGTCATTATTCCCTAACATTATAAATCAGTTAACTTTTATTGCGAGTAAAAAATTTTTAATAACATTAGATAATATTATTATGATTATGATTATTATAACTATTATGACCTCCTGTTATATGCCCAATCAAAGTTCTCAAATTAAAGTGAAAGCAGAAGGGCATTTACGATCGCATGATAATAAGAGCTGCAGAACTTAACCACGCAGGAACAATTTTTTACGAGGGCGTGTAATTTCTGGCGTGCGCTGAGGACATCGACATCATCGGTAACAAAAATCGGGAAGCCAGTTTTGCCTTTTCAGGTTGGATAAGAAAGCAAAGCGAATGGGCCTGGTGGTAAACGAGGACATGACGAAGTATCTCGTGTTATCAAATAAACAGTCAGCGCATTCGCGCCTTGGCATCCACGGCACTGTTGACAGTTATAATTTCGAGGAAGTGGAGAATTTCGTTTACTAGGGAACCAGCCGATAAAAATGTTGGCATGGAAATCCCACGCAGAATCACTCTTGCCAACAAGTGCTACTTTGGACTGCGTAGGCGATTCGGGAGTAAAGTACCACATTCTATAAGTCACTCATCATGCCCGAGCTGGTATGTGGGGCAGAAGCTTAGATAATGACAAGGTTCGATGAGGCGGCTCTTGGAGTATTCGAGAGAAAGATCTTAAGAAATATTTACAGGCCTCTACGCGCTGGCGACGAGGAGTACCGTAGACAATGGAACGATGAGTTGTATGAGCTTTACAACGAAATGTACGGGTACATAGTGTACTGAATGAAAATACAGCGGCTCCGCTGGCTTGGCCATGTCGTTTGAATAGGAATCGCCGTTCCAGGTCTGAAAGTATTCAACTCGCAATCGGCTGCAATGGAGAGATCAAGTGGAGAAGGACTTGGCTTTACTTGGCATTTCCAATTGGCGTCAGTTGGCACAGAGGGAAACAACTGGCGTTCTTCGTCGGACTCGGCCAAAATCGTTTATGCGGTTACATTCCCAAATAAGAAGATACAAATAATAAATTAGAGAGTTGGAGGACCTTTTTCTTGGATGCGCCAGGGGAAACTAGGAAAACATTATCAGATTGATTCTTTCAATAGTTGCATCAAAAAATTGCATAACTTTAGCTATCGCTTCGTCTGGAAAAGTTTTACAAATATTTAAACTCATTGTTTAAGATGAGTGCACCAAGGCACATAAAAAATTGCATGCGGTTCTTGATCGACTGTTGCGAGATTTGCGTGGAAACGTTCAACCATTCGGGAATGCATTGATATTGCTCGCAGGAGATTTTACGCAACCATTGTCTGTAGTTTCTCGATTAACACGAGCGGGCGAGATAAATGGTTGCCTGAAATAGTCAACATTGTGGCAAGAGGAACATACGTACACTGCAGTCGAGGTATTCTCGCGACTATTACTGGAAATTGGGAACGGAAAGCTGCCAGCCAATGAGAGATTAAGACGAATTTTATTGCCTAATAATTTTTGTAACTTAGAAACATCGAAAGGAGAAATGAATTTTTGAACTCAAATGATCTTCTAGGGATGACCCCACATACTGAAATTGAAAACAGGTGCGCCAATTATCATGTTGCGGAATATTAATCAGCCAAAACACTGCACCGGCACGCGACTCACAGTTAAGAAATTGATGAAGAACGTAGTGCAAGCACAGATTTTAACATGGCCTTTCAAAGGTGAAGAATTTCCACGATACCGACCGATACACCATTTCAATTTAAAAGATTGCAATTCCCAATTCGATTGGCATTCGGAATCACAATCAATAATGCTCAAGGTCAACCTTTGGAAAAGTATGGTTTAGATTTAGATGCGGATTGCTTTCCAGATGTTGTGTGTTCCCGTGTCGGCAAACCAGATATCCTTGATAATATCTATGCAGAGAATGGAAAAACGACAAATAATGTGTGCACACAAGTATATATTAAAAATCAAACTTATATGAAAGGTATGCTTTGTTTCGTTAATAATGTATCATCCATGCAACAGGAATATGCCACAGCAAAGCGTTTCAGGGTACAGCTAGTAACATTAGGGGTATTCTCGAAGTCTTGCACGATGCACTGATTGCACGAAATGCAAAAATACTATTCCAAATTTCGAAGAGTACGGGAGCACCCCATTGCTAAGGTGGTAGCATGTATGGGTAGCAAGCGGCGAAATTATGTATTAAATACATACAATGTATACAATGTATAGTTGTGTTTGTTTACAAATTATCCAGTAACTAGCCAGCAACTCTCCAGTAACTTTATTTTTAAGAATTCGCTCTCATAGAAAAAATTACAAAAAAGTACGGGAACGCTATTCAGGTAATAATTTGCAAGTTTCATGAACAGCTGATAAATTGGTGGTTTATTCGCAGCATATTCCTAATAAAACAATATATTTTATATTTAAATATGTTTATTTTGTGAATTTCCATAATAAAAACCCCCAAACAGTTTCCTTGTTAGTTTAAATTTCATCCAGCAACATGCGGTCAGCTGTTTTTCGTACTGGCAAATTCTTACAAGTAAAAATTTATCCAGTAAAAACTTGCTGCCATTTTTCGCTCTCTCAATTTCCCCTACTTTGCAAGTTTTTGCGTACGAAAACGCCAAAACATGAAAATTCGTAAAAACTTTTACTGGATTTTACTGGAAATGAGTAAATAAACGCAAATAATAACAAGAGACCGCAAAAAAACGAAGTGAGCGAGATGAGAGGAATGAGAGAAATACGTAGCAATTCCAACAACAAAACAACTAGCACAGGGTCGCATTTATCTTGCTTTGCTATTTTGCAAAATATATACATGGGTTTCGACGTTGCATATTTTCCAGCGATAGGAAATGTTGTTTCCCATTTATTATGTTGTTCTGTGTTTCCAAGTTATGCAATCCATGCAGTCCGTGCTACGTGCAATGACTTCGCATGATTTGGAGAATTCGCCTATTATATTGTTGCTTGTATAGCACAACACTGGAGTAGAAGTTTCTATACAGCATACTAATTGCGCCGATTACAAAAAAAACAAATAAGTTATTTTGTGAACTATTGTGCATCGAAACCGATTAATTTACATACATACATATGCACATATGCACATATTTCCATATTTACCGATTCATAAGCCCTTTTTCCAAAAGGTTGCTAGCTAAATTGCAATTAGTCTACTTATCCGATCATGAGAGTTTTCCAACTGCATGGAAAACTGTCGCTCTGTGCAGACGTGTTGTTCTGGTGCTCGTCAAAATATTTGATTTTATCCGACCAAACAAAACTACCACCTGCTACATATGGATTCTGCTGGTAAGCGAAAACCCACAACAACAACCATTAGCAAAGATTCTCCGGCAGCAAAACACCAGAAACTGGAGAGTAACGGTAGTCTCTCTGACGCCGTAGTGAAGGCACTGAAATCTACGGAAGAGAAAGTCTCTTTGATGGAAGAGAGGATCAAAGAGCGAATTAGTGGCCTCTACAGTCAGCTGTCGCAGCAGATCTCATCACTTGAACAAAAATTCACTGCTAAACTGCAAGACAGCTTCGAGGCTGTATCGCAGCGTATTGATACGGTTGAGCGCAGGTGCACTAAACTTGAGGAAGACTCTGCTTATATTGTTAGCCTCTCCGCTGAACTTAACACAGTCAAAGCCGAATTAAATCAGCTAAAGCAAGAGAAGGCGGCTGGTGAATCAACTGATGCTATAATTTTTGGTTTGCCCTTTTCTAAAGAGGAGAGTTTAAGAGATATTTTCAGCTGTGCCTGCAAATCCGTCGACTTGCCATCTCCGCTGTTTCGCGATATTTTTCGCACAAGACATACAGCTGAGCATCCAAACAGTGCTGTTATTGTAAAGTTTAGTTCCCAATACGATCGCGCTCGCACTTTGTCTGCTTTCGCCAGATACAGACAAAAAACCAAAGCTGCGCTGTCTGTTAAGTTAGCAGGTTTTGGCTCTGACAGCAACTTTTTCATTTATGAGAGTCTTTCTGTTGTGAACAGAAAAATTTTGCAAGCTGGAATTAAGCTGAAAAAACTGAAAAAACTGCATAGTGTGTTTTCACGGCGAGGCGAGGTGTTTGTGCGTGTGTCTGCTGGCAGTGAGCCGGTTGCTGTACCCAGTAGCACGGACTTATTCAACATAATTAGTTATAACACATTAAATAATGTCTAACGTATACCGCAGAACTCCACAGGCGAACAGCGATGGCCTACCAACTGTCATTTTGACGAGCAATGTGATTGCAAGTTTTTGTGTGTGGGCACTTTGATGTCTTGAAATAAGCATTTGCCGCATGACGCCACCAGACAACATTCTCTCAATTTAGGTGTTTAAAAACATTTAAATCTTTAAAAAACTTGCTGAATAATTTCCTAAAACGTAATCATAAATAATCCAATAGGGAAGAGATTTTTATTTTGATTTAATATAAAAATTTCATCGATGTTACCACCAGCACGCTTCCTTTCAAATGAAAATATGGCTGTCAAACTATCGAATTGCCTGCAATAGATGTCAAGCAATAAGCGCTGACATATATTGCAGCACATGAGAAATAGGCGGTCTCCATTGGAAATATATTTTGTGACATAGTTTTCACGACATCAGTGTTTTCCTGTGGAGACAGGGCCATATGGTTCCTCTGTCATTATTCATATCTGTATTATTTTTATTTTTCCCTCCTCTTTGTTTTCAATCTCTGTTAAGTTTGTCGATAACCACCACTTTTCTGCTATTGATTTATTACTTGAAGTTGTCTCACCCATATGTTATTCGTATGTCGGCGGATAACTCATTTTCTAGCGTTGACGATAATAAGTCGGTACTGATAAATATTCTTTGTAAGCAAGGCAATGGGCTAAATGTTGTACACTTCAATGCTCGTAGCCTCAATAGTGAAAAATTGGATTATGTGAGACACTTATTTGAATACTCGACTGTCGATGTGATTTGTGTATCTGAGACCTGGTTCGATGCTGAACTTCCTGATAGTTTTTATTCCATTCCAAATTACAATTTATATCGAAACGATCGCGTGGGTAAAAGAGGCGGCGGGGTAGCTGTGTATACTAAATTATTTTTAAATGCTAAAATTGTAGGTTGCTCGTCCACGTCTGAAGTTGAGTATTTGTCTGTTTTACTGTATGATGCCAACATTAAAGTACTAGTGTCGTGTGTGTATAATTTCAATAGGTATTCTTCTTTTGAACCTTTTTTTGACGACATCTCTCAACGTCTTCTTGACTATGACCATTACGTTATCTGTGGCGATTTTAATGTTAATTTGCTTAAACATGATTCCTTATCAGCCAGGTTTATTGACTCTGTTGCATCTACTGGTATGTCCGTAGTTAACACTGTTGTGCCTACGAGATTTTCTTGCAATAATCGTCCTAGTTTATTAGATGTGTTTATTGTCCCTGAATCAACGGGTGTTCGTCTGTTTGATCAAATCTCCTTCATTTCTGACCATGACCTTATTTTTTGCAAGTTTGATTTTAAATTAACTTATGTAGTGGATGCAACGACAAAATTCAATTATCGTGATTACAAGTCAATTGATTATGACGCTTTGTTCACAGAACTAAATAACTTCCATTGGAATCATTGTTGGAATCTGGAAACTGCTGATGAGGAACTTGGCTTTTTGCAGAATAATATTTTATACTTTTTTAATAAATATGTGCCTCTTCGCCAGTTCACTTCCCGATCCTGCTCTTGTCCGTGGTTTAGTCAAGAAGTAAAGACGGCTATTAAAAAACGCAACATTTTGTACGGAATATGGAAAAGAAAGCCATCCGATGAAACCTGGAATGCTTATAGGAGTGCTCGCAATAAGGCGTCTATTTCGGTCCGCCAAGCAAAGATAAAATACTTTGGCACAAAGCTCAATTCCTGCTTGCCTCCCAAGCAGTTGTGGTCAAATTTGAAACAGTTGGGTGTGCGCTCGGGCTCTGAGGCTCCATGCCAACTTGATGCCGATTTGCTAAATGAGTTCTTTGTATCCAAAAACTGTCCATCGGATATTGGTGCATTGGTCCCAAGGAGCTTACCTGTTAAGTCTCACCTGGCTGAAAAATTTAAATTCATTTCTGTCTTTGAGGACGATGTAGCTAAGTGCGTTCTTCGGATAAAATCAAATGCCGTGGGTGCTGATGAGCTCCCTATTAAATTCATTAAAATTATTTTACCATATATATTGAGTAGTTTTACGCACACAATTAATCACTGCTTTACTACCTCTACTTTCCCTGCCGCATGGAAAGTAGCCACTGTTACACCTATAGCTAAAAAACCCGGTGCCTCTTCCCTGTGTCATTTTAGGCCTATAAGCATTTTACCGGGACTTTCCAAAGTATTCGAAAGGCTTATAGCTCAACAGGTTATGGATTTTATTGAGACGAATAAGCTGTTGAGTCGACTTCAATCTGGTTTCAGGCCCCATCA
Organism: Rhagoletis pomonella; assembly: GCF_013731165.1. Taxonomy (NCBI): domain Eukaryota; kingdom Metazoa; phylum Arthropoda; class Insecta; order Diptera; family Tephritidae; genus Rhagoletis; species Rhagoletis pomonella. Next base: position 8,631 of record NW_023463037.1, on the reverse strand, counting down.
TAGTTGTTCAACGGCAATTGTAAAAGTGTTAGATGATATTCGTCAACCTTTCGATCAAGGTCACCTTACCTTGCTCTGCCTACTTGATTTTTCCAAGGCCTTCGATTCAGTTAATCACATATTGTTGTGCAATAAGTTATCTAACTATTTTGGTTTTAGTGAAAGCGCAGTAAGGCTGCTTAAAGATTACTTAAGTAATAGATTCCAAAAAGGGCCATGAGGACCATGTTAACAAAACTGTGAGCAAAATATATTATACTCTTCGATATCTTAGAATTACTTCGCAATATGTTCCTTTAGCCACTAAGAAAAAGTTGGTTCAGAGTTTAATAGTTCCACTTATTACGTATTCTGAGATAGTTTATAGCAAGCTAGACTCTCACTCTAAGCACAAGTTGGACGTAGCTTTTAATTATGCCACGAGATACGTATACGGTCTGAAGAAGTTTGACCATCTTTCCTTGTTGAGAAACTCGATACTTGGCTGCGACATACAAAATTTCTTAAATGCCAGGAACTGCATCTTTATTTTTAAACTAATTACTCTTGCGAAACCGGAATACCTATATGAAAAACTCATATTTACTAAATGCTCTCGCTCTTTAACTCTAATTGTGCCCAAGTTCAATTACTTATGCTCATCCCGACTGTTTTTCGTTAACGCTGTTAGACTTTGGAACTCCCTTCCTCAGTCGCTAAGGAGGTTATTGTCTAGAGGCAGCTTCAAGAAACTTATACTTCAGTATTTCTCTAATTAAAATTTCTTGAAAACATGGTTATCGACTCTCGCAATCTAGATTATGTTTATTTATTTTAATGTTTTTTAATGTTTGTTTTTTAATGTTTTTTTTTTAATATTTTTTAGTGTTTTAATGTTTTATAATTACTTAATGCTTTAAATTATTAAATATTTTATCTGTGTATTTTTTATTGTTAAGGTATTTAATTGCTTATATTTACATCATTGTGCAAGAAAAGATTATATCTTAATGTACTAATTATCATTAAATTAAATAAATACAAATAAATACAAATACAAATAAATGTAATAACAATCCTACCACTGTCTGTTCACAAATCTGTATGGAAGGACAGGGCCGGCCTTGAACAATTAGGAGCTTCGAGCGAGTCATGCATTGGCGGTCTTTCATAATTTATAATTACAATTTATAACATGTAATTTTATCAGTGTACGAAAATAAACTATATTTTACGTTACTATTTCGATTCGTTTATTACTTCAACAGTTCGGTACAATACGAAAACAAAACGGCTGAGTTCACTTTGCGATAGTCATATATGTAATACTCCTATATTGGCAGTTAGAGCTAGTACCGTCCGAAAACACTACAGTACAGATATATGAATAAACAGGTACGAAAGAAAAGGAACACCTACGTTTATAAATAAAAATGTACACAACACATATACAAAAACGGCACTCAAGTACACAATACATTGACAAAAACGGTACTAGTCTGTCTCGCTTTGATTTCGGAAATTACACATTGAGAAGTTAGCTTACTGCCAATATAGAAGTATTACATATGTATATGGCGATAGTACACTACAGTAGTTTAGTAGTTACAGACGAAACAACAAACGAAATGAATCGTGCAATATATGTATGTATGTAGTACATGTTTTTTGATTGAATTGGATATGAAAATTTACAGAAAAAAATATATTTCACGTAATTGAAACGTTTGCATACATATAAAACGTACCCTATGGTACAATTGTCACAAACGAAAAGCAAACGTTTCTCGTTGGGGAAAATGACAGTGAATCTTACAATCTGTTTCTGACTATGGGGAAATGACAGTGAATCTTACAATCTGTTTCTGACTATGTACAAAACTATACAAAACCACAAATGATATGATGATCGATGAGCAAATGGGAATTGTTTTGTACACTTTATTTTCGTACCCTGTTTTTTATGGGCGGATGAAAAATTTTCCGGTGATTTTTTTCGGGTGAAACTCAGGATAATTGAAATAATATAACCATGTATTTTCAGTGTGCTCGGATTTTAATTTTTGAAGTGAAACTTCTTAGGCGGTGGTATCTCAAAAATGGAGAGCGAAATTTTTAAAACTGAAAATGTTACATGAGTGAGAAGGAATATATAGGTAGTATAGAGAAGAGGAAAAAGAAAGAAAGCGGCGTATGACAAAGCGGCGATATACAAAGCGATAGCACGAACATCTTCAACGCGCATGCATACGAGTACCTACATACATACATGGATGACACGCTACAACAAGAAGCTTGCTCATTCCTCGTACCTTCAATTTATACACAATGCGGTTTAGTGCCAGCGCAAACAATGAATCAACGAATCAATATAAATACGTAGTTATATAGTGATATAGACTGGGAGATTAGCTTTAAGAGCTAAGCTCCAGTTCAAAGCTCTAGGCTTGAGCTTCCAGCTCTCAGCTTAAAGCTCTGAGTCTAAAGCTACCCTTTATAAGGTGATGCCAACTCACCAAAAGGGCCGCAAATAAAATATGGAGAAGGGAGAAAATTTTCCAGATCCTTTTAAAAGGGGTGGCAAGATGCGCGAATGAGTTCGTCGCCTGACGCTCCAGCACCCGAAGGAGCACGATCTTCTCTCCTAGATCTCAGCCGTGATTGCATAAAAATAGGGGTAAACATGGCAGCAAAAAGTCACAATATGCAGAAAAACGATGCGTTGCTCATATTAGGTAATAAGCTGAGTAGCCTCGTTGGGATGATGGCACTTCCCAGACGCCCCATACATCAACCGATGAGAGACTTGGTGGATGAAATCGTGATATTATACGAGGAAGTGAAGTCGATAAAAGGAAATGAAGGAGTGGCAAAGGAGTCCCACAGATGTAAAGCCACTCAAACTTCTCCACCCTCTAAAATGGTAAAAAAATGCTCCTAAAAGAGGACTCGAAGACGCCTCGACCAGTCACGTTAACCCGGCAAAGCGGCCCGGAGTTATCGAAGTGGCTACAAGCCGAAATAATGGCGAAGAGAAAACAATGGTGTCCTATAGAGATGCTTTGGCTAACACTAACCAAACAGCCCCCGGTGAATGGATCGTGAAAAAAGGCAAAAAGTCTAATAAGGCTAAGCCAAACCCTAAACCGGTTAAACCGAATGCCATTGTTATCAAGAAGGAAGGCGGCATGCTTACAGCGATATGATGAAAACAGTTAAAAGCAGTGCTGACTTAAATAAGCTTGGCGAGCAAGTCAAAAGAGTACGCAAAACTGCCAAAGGAGAAATGCTGCTCGAACTCAATCATGTACACGAGGAAAATACAGAACTCATTAAGAAGGGCGTGGAAAATCTGCTGGGAAATGAAGCGGAAATAAAAGCTCTATCCAAGGTAACCTCGAGAGAGATACATGATCTAGATGAGATCACCACAAAAGAAGATATAGCTAAGGCTATATCTGAAACCATAACGCCGAGTCAAACCTTCGACTTACCCCGGATCAAATCTCTCCGTAACGGATACTCAGGAACTCAAATAGCTTCACTTTCGCTACCACAGCTCGTTGCGGAAAAGATTAAAGTAGCTCAGAAAATTAAGATTGGGTGGTCAGTATGTCGCATTCGTGAAAAGACGAATCTGACCAGGTGTTACAGATGCCTGGATTTTGGTCATCAAGCGAGAGGCTGCACAAATGAAGACCGCAGTGGTTGCTGTTTTAAGTGCGGCGAGAAAGGCCATAATGTCAAGCAATGCAACAGTGTACCCTCATGCGTGCTGTGTAAAACAAGTGGGCAGATAAATAAAAGCCATATTGCTGGTGCCAAGCAGTGTCCATTCTTTCAGCGTGCGTTAAAAAAAGAGCAAAGATATGAAGTTGTTGCATCTAAACCTAAACCACTGCGAAGCTGTCCAGCAGCTGCTCTGTCAGACAATTATTGAGGAAAGCGTTGATGTAGAAATTCTAAATGAACAGTACAAGAAACTGAAATTGAACAAGAAACTTGAAGACCTCAGTAGAAAACAAAAGGGCGCAAAGAACCAAAAACAAGCAGAACCGCAATTCCATTAAAATTTTGTAAATATAACAGCGGTCCCTATCAATGAGCAGGAGGCAGAAATACTGAGGAAAGGTCTTAAACACAACATCACAAACTATGATAAAAAGAAAGAAATGGAGCACACCATTGTGAGCACAGAAATGGCTATAGAATTGATCGCAAAAGAAGAGCAGGATCACACCAGGCACCTATGTAGGCATATAATTGAAAAACATGCAAAATCCAATGACAAAAGAAAGCAGGATAACGAAAACAAAACAATCAGGGTTCTTAAACAAAAACTAAAGGCGAACAACGTGATCACAACAAAAGCAGACAAAGGGAACACAACGGTATTGATCAATAAAAGTGAATATATAGAAAAAACGGAACAAGTAATAAAAGAAACAGGCTGCAAGAAAATAGGAAATGATCCCACCGATGAGTACCAAGTGGCAATAAAAAGCGCGATGACTAACATCAATGAACCCTTCGGCCCCTCCAATGATTTCATTACCTAAAATACATAAACCATGTAACCCGATGAGACCGATTATTAACTACAGATCGGCTCCGGCATACAAACTCTCGAAATACCTGAAGACCATACTAAAGAACAAACTAGAGTTACCCAATAAATATATAGTCACAAACGCAGCAGAGCTGACACCCTTACATATCACTAATAATAATAAATTGGTATCATTTGATATAAATGATCTTTACCCGTCAATACCAACCACAGAGACAATGGATATTTTATTTAGAATATTACTCGGCAAAACGGAAAAGAAAATCGCAAAAGAAATTATCAATACTTTGAAGACTACGATAAACCAAAATTATTTCCTATTTAACAACAAAATATACAGGCAAATAAATGGACTAGGAATGGGTAACCCAACTCATGGAGGTGTTCATGCAAAGCCTAGATGAGAAATATATGGAGCATCTTACAACCATTTTAGGGGTCAGCTTCTACGCTAGATATGTGGACGACATAATATGCATAATAACGGGGGACAAAGAGGAGCAGATATTAGACTACCTTAATGAACAACACAAAAATATAGCATTCACGATGGATAAGGATGAGAAAGGAAAACTCAACTATTTGGATCTAACTATTAAAATAAACAAGACCACCAACAGACTGGAATACGAGATATACAGAAAGCCCACAGCGACCGACACAGTAATACATGAAACCTCTAACCACCCACAACAACACAAAAACGCAGCATTTAGACAATTATTAACTAGACTTGAGCGAACCCCATTAACTAAGGAAGCACACAGGAGAGAGCTAGACACAATATATACTATCGCCAGAAACAATGGATACAAAAAAGATCTGGTGGACAAAATTAGGAAGGACTCGAAACGAAAAAGTAGGGACAAGAAAGAAAACAACGATGCAGCTTGGGCAGTGTTAACTTACACGGGTAAAATGACATACAAACTGGCCAAGGTTTTCGAAAAATTCAACATTCGCACATCGTTCAGAACCAGGAATAACGCCAGAAGGATACTGAACAACAGCACAAACGAAGAGGACCCTCTAGATAAGCGGGGTGTATACAAATTAACGTGTGAATGCAAATTTAGAACATAGGGCAAACTGGCCGTAAGATTAAAACAAGATTCCGAGAACATATAAGAGACTACAATAAGAGGACACAAAAACCAAGCGTCACACCAGAATCAAACTTCGCAAATCATATGTTCGAAAATAAATGTACACCAATGAAAATTAATAAGGCAGCCAAACTCCTCCATGTACAGCATAAAGGACGGCGTTTGAACATATTGGAAAACATGGAGATATACAAGCAGAAAACATTTCAAGGGAGAATTATAAACGAACAAACAAACACCGTATCCGATGTAATATTCGAACCACTCAAGATGTTGTACGAAAAATATGAGAAGACCCCTGAAAAAAACGCCAACGCGAAGATACATACCTACGCCGCAGACACCAAGAAAATGAAAATAACGGATTTCTATCTGCCGGCACAAGCAAGCAACCTAATACCTGCTAAATAACGGAACATAAACCGACGCAATCACGAAAACCAAGAAAATAAAAATAACGGATTTCTACCCGCCGGCGAATACAAGCACCTACCTGTGAGATAATGAAACAAAAGCGGTCGCACTTAGAAGGGTATGCATAACCTAATGACAGTTAAACAGATAGTAACACGAATACATAAAAAGCGGAAGGAAACACGAACTATTCAGAACGAAAAATGACACCGAAGATGGCACAACGCCGAAACCGGTTTGTCTCCAAACCAAATTTGACAAGGGATGACGGAAAATCGTTCCACAATACATCAGTACAAGAAACCTAACCAAGGTACTTGGATCTCTGATCATAAAGGAATTAGTGGCAAACCTAGCAACCATGAGTTTTTTGTTAAAACAAAGATCGACGGGATCTATATTTACAGCTGCTATGCACCACCGAGCCTCAGTCAGCAGGCATTTGAACTGTTACTAGACAGACTTGTGCAACATGCCACGATGTATTCTCCAAAAGTAATAGCTTGAGATTTCAATGCTTGGGCTTTAGAATGGGGCATCAGTAGAACAAATAATCGAGGCTATGCCTTGCTAAGAGCATTTGCTTCACTGGACCTGCTTCTGTTGAATACAGGCAACAGAAACACGTGTGAGAAAAACGGCAGAGGCTCCATTATTGACTTAGCTTTCTGTAGTCAATCGCTGGCAACAAAAACCACGTGGAAGCTAAGCGATAGGTATACGCACAGCGACCACTTATCTATAA
>NW_023463037.1:0-1717 GCF_013731165.1 Rhagoletis pomonella | reverse complement strand
ACACTACAAAACAAGCTTCAAGAAAGATAATTTGAGAAAATAATTGAAAGCCAAAAACAGTTCTCAAATAAAATCGCAATGGATACACAACAAACACATTATAAAAAACTTCAGAATCAGATTTCAAAAAATGTGACAAAATTTGGCATTAGGTATAATGAAGAATGGTTCATAAAGAAAACTGAAATTGAAGTACCACAGGAATATCGGTTGCTACTCTCTCTTGGCAATAAATTCGCACTGCCTGTTTCAAGAAAGACGTTTTGACCTATCGAAGTTATTGCAGATTTGGAACAAGGTATACAAGAGATCGAAGACGACAGAGAAAAAGATATGGTAAGAAGCAATATTGCAGCCAAAATCAATACGTTTTCCAAAAAAAATCAACAACAACACAAAAGAAAAATTCTTATTAAAAACATATACGGATACCAGGAAATTCATAAACCAATACAAAGACCAAATAATAATAACGAACGCAGACAAAGGCAGTAAAACGGTCATGATGTATAAAGAGGATTACAAATCAAAAATAGGTGAATTATTGAGCGACAAGAAAACGTACAAAACCATACGGAATGATCCAACACAACAATTATTAAGAAAAAACAACATTATTAAAGACCTTTACAAACACACAAGCTAAATACACCTCTCAGACCGATGTCATCTTCCACAAATGTACCTTGCTACAAATCATCAAAATTCATTGGCAGTATTTTAAAAAACATTATGTCAGAGGATTATAACATAAAAAATTCATACACACTCAAAGAAAAATTCCAAAACATCAACATAGAAGAAGATGAAATTTTGGTATCTTTCGACGTCGTGTCATTATTTACAAATATCCCGATACATCTAGCGATACAAACAATTATGCAGAAAGCACAATTTCAAAAAATACTAGACTTTTGTTTACGGGACAACAATTATTTTATATGCAACAATACTTCTTACCAACAAATTTATGGTATGCCAATGGGTAACCCACTATCTCCAACAATAGCAGACATTGTACTTGACAAAATATTGGACGACAGCATAGCTGAATTAAAACGTAAGGACATATATATTAAATACATAAGCAAATATATAGACGATATATTAGCAATAGTTAAAATCAAAGACGTGGAAGACATACTGACGACATTAAATACACAGCATACCAAGATACAATTCACAACGGAGAAAGAATATAACAACAAAATAGCCTTCCTTCGGGCAGAATAATTAACTATCACTCTAATCACCTGTAGACAAAAAATTAACACTGCCAATAGCCTCATACGAAAAATACGTAGCATAAGCGACATAAAGTTCAACAGAGAAAACATTAATAAAATACGCGATAAACTCTTCAAAAATAGCTACCCGCGCAACTTGATAGAAAGGCTAATAGGGGGAACAATACACAAAACTTCACGCCCAAATCACACAGAAAATACAGAAAAAAGGTACATAGGCGTAACATACATTCCAGGGCTAACAAACAATCAAACACTGCATAGAATGATTGAAAATGAGAAAATTAGATACGCTCACAAACCTCATAATACACTGCATAGAATCTTTACAAAAACAAAAGACAAAGTTCAGAAGGAACAACAAAACAATGTAGTGTATCAAATAAATTGCAAAGGCAAAGGAAACGAAAGCTGTAATAAATGCTACATTGGCACTACGAAAAGAGCGCTAAGCATAAGAATCCACGAGC
>NW_023463036.1:10901-15782 GCF_013731165.1 Rhagoletis pomonella | reverse complement strand
TATTATTATTATTATTATTATTATTATTATTATTATTATTATTATTATTAGTATTACTATTATTATAACTTACTGTGTATCTAAATGTTCTATTCTTCTATTCTATTTGTCTGTAAGAAAACATTTTTCTGTAGACCAAATAAATATAGGTAAGGTACTTTTCTCAAACAAGTTGTATGTACGTATTCCCAAATCCTTTTGAAAAAAAGTCCTTTATTTTACGTTGGTTAATATGGTCACCGTAATTATGCCAGACATTCTAGTTCATGGTAATATTTTAAAGTCATAAACGAACGAAGCTTGTGCTGGAGGCAGTGTTGCCAGCTTTTGATTTTCAAAAAGCACCCAAAACTTGGAAAAAAAGCGTTTTACCAAACTAAAAGCATCAATTTTTTTTTATCAAAGGATGCCTTTTTCATAACGGTTTTTATTTAACAAAAGCAAAAAATTAACAATATTTACAATAATACATACATAAATCAATACATAAAACGTTTTCGCTCATAACGATTGAATAGCCTCTACACATGCTATGATGACTCATGCTTACGACGTAATACCGAAGTACTATTAAAACTAGTATATCTCGAGAAAGAAAAATCGAATCGCAACAAACGAAAATAATGCCCTAAGTAGAAATGAGCAAAAAATTTGATGTTTTCATTATATAACCTCAAATATCGCAAAAAACCATGTTTTTGGCAATATGGGGTAGGATATCTAAAAATTCAAGTACTAGAGCAATTTTGCGGCCAGATTTGGATTCAGCACCAAGAAACGATGTGTTTTAATCAGGTGGTAAAAAATTAAAATTTGTACAAACAATTAGAAAAGAAAAAAAGAAATACTTAACTTACCTGCGTACTAGCATTTTCAACGCGAATAGAATTCAACAAGGTGGGTTTGCAACTTCAGCATTTTATCAATCATGGTTTTTTTTAGTGCATTTAAATTTGTACATTTTCTAAATTCGGCATCTTCATGAGACACCACAGCTTATAATATTTCACATTATTTCAGGTTTGAACAATCTCGGAGTAATATTAGTTCAAAAAAAGCACTAAAAAAGCACTAGGCACTAAGTATTTTTTTTTTTTGGGGTTTTAATTTTTAAAAAGCACTAAATCTAGTGCTTAAAGTACCAAGTTGGCAACTATGGCTGGAGGTATTTTTATAAACTGGTAGCGGGCTCAGTAAAATTTTATTTAACTTTCCTTACAATATTTGTGAAAAGAAAGATGTAAATATATCGTCACCTGAAATGAAAAAATACGTAACAACATCGTAACTGAAATGGAAAGAGTCGTGACTAAAATTTTTTATTTTTTTCATTAAAAGATGTGGGAGTTGTAATTCGATGAAATCCATCATATCAATCAAAAACTGAATTTTGTATTAGTTACGACTTTTTGAATTTCAGCGACGATGTTTGTTACGTCTTTTTGCATTTCAGGTGATACGTGATTAAATTTTTACTTTATATTTGTTTTGTAAACCACCTCTATAATATGTTATATAATATATATGTTATATGTTATATATATGTTATATGTTATATGTTATATGTTATATGTTACCTCTATAATATGTTAACAATAAGAAACAGTAATCTTTACCGTTATTTCAACATTTTGAATCAGCACACAGGTTGAAAAAAAATTAGAAAAATCTTTAAAAACATCGATGTTTACATTCGATACATCGAATTGCCATCGATGTAATCGAAACATCGATTCTTCAAACATCGATGTTTTCACCGTAATTTACATCCCTATGCTGCAGTAACATTGGTGCTTCAATACAAAATACCTTTAGTGTGGCTTAACAATGGTAAATTAAAAAGAAAATTACAAATTTCTTTACTTCAGAGGTGTTATGACCATTAATATTACCTCTGGGGACCTCTGACTTTTCAAATGACACCTCATTAGTGGAATTGTTTACATAGAAAAGTAGAAAAAGGGAGACTAACAAAAAACACCTTAGAGAAATAATATACAAAATTTTGTGCTTTGTCGATCAAATTCTTTTCAGAAAAAAATGTTATTATAATTATCAATCTGGTAGCTTGATTTCAATGAAAATGTCATAATCTCAGCAAAAGTCAAATGGCTGACATGACTGCTAATGTCATTAAGTGAAACTACCTTCTTTTTTATACCATGGAATTAACTGTATTTTAATTAAAGAAAGAAAAAATTTTCAAAACTTGTCAATACATTTCACTACTATTTATTTTTATTTTTATAATACTATATGTATTAAAGCGTCTATTAGTTATTTTTTGTTAAATTAATGTGCTGTTATTTGGTTGTTATATTGTTTATATTGTTAATAAACGAAAAATAAGCTTAAAATGAGCTGATTTTTATGGCTTTGCACTGATTTTTGGTACCAACTGTACTGATTATGTCACTGAAATGTCTGGCTAGTCACAAATTGTCATTTATTTCTTGTTATAAAAAATAAATCACTCACAATAACTTTTATAACAAGTTTTTGGCTTACCTGCATTGGTTAGACTTTTATTTGATATGTTGTTTTTTTTACGTTTCGAATTGACCTTTTGTTTTAGGTATGTTAAAAATACTGAGTGAAGTGCTTCGGTAGTTTACTTCTAGTCAGAATAGTTTATTTATTGAAGGGTAGAAGATGGGCCGAAAATCAAGCGTTGAATTCCGAAGCTGTTTTGACTTGGATACGAATAGTGATAAAAAAGTTTCAGTGTGTAAAGTTTGTCCGACAAACGTTTACAACGGTCATGGGCGTAGCCGGAACGAAATTTAACTTACTTACTAAAAAATTATTTATTATAGCTTAAAATTATTGTAACCAATAGATGTAAGTATGTTGTACAAAAACACATAAACAGATGTTCACAAAAGTTGATATAAAACTGTTCGTCGATTTGAATAGTTAACTTTTTACTGTGCATGTTTATTCTACGAGGAGGAAGCATAGAAAACTTACCTCCTCAGTGTGAGACTTTAACCCAAAATAAACCTCCTACCGTCATGTACCGTTTCCCTCCTGATACCACCGTCAAGGATTTCGTCCGGATAATAAAACTTTGTGACTGTACAGTTATACATACATCTAAAGCTAAAGTCAGCAAGTTACATAAAAATAACCAACTGAATCTCTGGCCAGACAAGACATACATTGCTGAAGGGTTTGGTACATTCCTCGTTTGAGCAAATGCATCTGGGACGCACAAAGTCCTTCTTATTATTTGGCGCTATAACCGCCTAAGCGATTTTAGCCGAGTCCAAAGCAGTACGTTAGCCGTTTCTCTTCTATGCCAACTGACGCCTATTGTAAATGTCAAGTGAAACCAAGTCCTTCTCAACTTGGTCCTTCCATCGCAGTGGAGGCCTTCATCTTCCACCATCGGGACCATCGGTGAATACTTTCAGACCGGAGCGTTTCTGTCCATTCGTACGACTTGACCAAGCCAGCGTAGCCGTTTTATTTTGATTCGCCGTTGTAAAGCTCCTAGAGCTCACGTTTCATCATCTGCGGTACTTGCCGTCGTCATTATCAGATGTTTTCATCATCATTGACGCTTATGCTCTGACTATTTGCGAGATAACAGGTTTGTCCTCGTTCACCATCAGACCCACACGCTTTGCTTCTCTTTCTGATTCCGAGAAGGCGGAGCAAACGTAGCTTTTATTTCTACCAATAATGTCGATATCGTCGGCATACGCCAGCAATTGTACGCTCTTGTAAAATATTGTGCCTGTGCGGTTTAGTTCTACGACTCTTATTATCTTCTCCAACATCAGATTAAAGAAATCACATGAAAGGGAGTCACCTTGTCTGAAACCTCTTTTGGTATCAAACGGCTCGGAGAGGTCCTTCCCAATTCTGACGGAGCTGGAGGCATTGCTCAACGTCATTTTACACAGCCCTGCTAGTTTCACGGGGATAAGAAACTCGCTACCAGGAAATAAAGACAACTGTTTTTCGTGCTGTCGTAAGCGGCTTTGAAATTGACAAACACAAGATATGTGTCGATCCTATTCTCACGGCTCTTTTCCAAATTTTGGCGTATTGCTAATTAGAGATCTGTGGTGGCTTTGGCAGATCTGAAGCCTGTTCACTGGCTCTTAGACTAGTTGTTTAAATTCCGTTGTGAAAGGTGCACCAATTATTATTTGTATTGATCGTGGCCCGCTATATAAGTAGGTTTAGATTCGGGAGCGTCTCATTACGCTAAATTACAAAATTCTACATCGAAAAATTCTGCAAAATGTAGAAAAGTTCTGCTCGAACAAAATACTGTATTTTTTCCTTTCTGCTTCTTTGATTCCGCTTTTGAGAGTTCTGCATTTCGAAGTTCTGTATCACGGTTCAAAGTTTTATTTTGCTGTTGAAGTAGTAAACGCAGTAGCACCCAGATTCGGTCACCATTCCAAATAAATTTTTTTAATTTTACAAACATTTTTTTAATTTTATTTTATTAAATTTTATTACAACGCTTTTATCAACTTGCAATGTTGTGGCTCCAGAATATTTCAATGTTGTGGATCCAGAAACTTTCAATGTTGTGTGTCCGACACCATAAAACCTTTGCTTTGCAAAGTTCCTATAAAAAGGTCTAGTGCATAGGGCGACATCTGTAGTGAATAGGGCGAGGTAGATGACATCTACCTCTACCCTATGTACTACGTTCGCTACAGCGGAAATAGACGGCACGCCATTTCTTTAAAAGTTCCTATAAAAAGTCTAGTGCATAGGGCGACATCTGTAGTGAATAGGGCGAGGTATATGACATCTAGATGTCGCCCTATGTACTACGTTCGCTACAGCGGGAATAGACGACACGCCTTTTCTTTAAATAAAATTAATTGGTGCTCGTTTGTATGTACATACATA
>NW_023463036.1:0-10801 GCF_013731165.1 Rhagoletis pomonella | reverse complement strand
ATAAAAGCGTTGTATATTAAAAAGTTTTTTTTTATATTATTTATTTTAGTCTTTTTTTTATCGTATTTCAAGTAAATAAAATTTTTTGGAGTTTGATTTTACTTGAAAAGGTCACAAAAACCATAACTACAAAAACACAATTTAAATAATAACACTGGATCACAAATTTTAGTTTGGTTTTTGTTCTCCAGACGCCACTATCCAATTTCTATGTAGAGTTGCTCGGTGATTCCGAAAATCGGGTTAATTTTTTTTCTATGCATACGTTTTCGAGATATTTGCAATTGACCGTTATTCAGCTTAAAGCAAAAATTGGTTCCTTTTAATCATGTATATCTTACGAACAAATTTAAAAATCTTAATATAAGATACGGCAAACGAAAGCTAATGAAATTCTCCATAAACCATATGTACATCACTTTCCGATAGGACTGATAGTTTCTGAAAAACTAATTAATTATTCCAGTTATTTTTAATTTTTTAATGAAAGAACGAAAAAAATCTAACTTTAACAGAAGAAAAATTAAAATTAAAACAGGTTATGTGCCAAATTTTTGCATTTGTATTAAAGCCTGTTCTGTTACAAAAAAAAAGGCGTGAGTCTAGATACTCATGAAATTTGATGTGTAAGCAAATGCGAACGGCAAAGCATAAAAGTACGTTTACATATAAATATAATCCCAATCAAAGCTCGTTAGCTGTCATATTGGTTGTGCTTGTTATTCACACAACTCGAGGAAAAGTTAAACTTCTTTTCTGTGCCACCGTGGTCACTTTTTTCTGCAGCACATATTATGCCATTTAAATAACCTTTAACTGAATATTTTATTAAAAATACCTTTACAAACCTATTTTCCTTACTAGCGTCAATTTTTGTTTACTTTAACCTTTGACACTCCTCCTCTTCTTCGCAAGTATAATCGATAAAACTAGGTTGGACACCAAAAAGTTATCGCTTTAATCTGAGATATTTTTAATTATAATTTTGCATGGCTAATCTCTTTTTCTAATAACAGATTAGGGAGTTAAGCTCGAAAATTAGGATAATCTTTTTATATGTAAAGCTTTAAGCGATTCAGTTACATACATACAAATGTAGGATAGGTTAGAAATTAAACATTAATTTCACTTAATTTTATTCATTTTGCTTATTTAATTTTTTTATTCATTTTCATTTTTAATTCATTTAATACATGAAATTATCGGTATGATTTTTAAAATATACTTGTGACTCAAGGGCGTTAAAATATCTTGGAAACACCGCATCAGTTATTGTTTTTGAGCTCATAGTTTGAGCATTTCTATTTGTATATATTCCTAAATTTGGTTTTTCTTTTCGGAATATAATCTGTGGTTCATGTAAATGCAGTTCATGTTGCAGGATTTTACCCGATGCTTTTTCCATACGTTTTGCTGTTACTCACTTTTTACTCCCACTTCAGAGAGTGATTTCGCTGTTTGACCTTTTTCCAGGATTTTACACGAAAAGTATTGGATCAGAGCTATTATATCATCCATACATATGCATATTATACATACATATATTCATGTATGTGCATCAGTTATCAACGGTCCCAGTTCAAAAATGATTTCAGTATTTTTTTAAATTTTCGTCTTGTTTTTTTATCAAAATAGAGTACTAAACCTATGCCTAACACCATCTACGAATATCAAAATGCATGTGCGGAGTTTAAATAATCGGAAGTAATAATCAATTGTAGCGCATTTCCTCTTACTATGCATATACCTAATTGTATGCAACCATTTGGCAAGCAAACTCAGGGTGCTTCTAATGAAAATAAAAATTGTATGCTGAAATACACATGCTAAGCCCTTCGAAATTTTGTGTTGGGATATGCGTTACAGCTTCGCAAATTTTACCCCTACCGAAACCAAAGATGTATACACATCAAAAACAAAAGTCAAACAGTTAACAATTAATAAAAAAAGTTATAAAAAAAATAAAATCTTTTAATGAAAAAAAGGATTTATTTACTTTAATGCAAAGCCGAGGTAACTACGCACATTTTAATTACTTAACTGATTTTCTCCGACAAACAGTTTATTAACTGCAAAAAATTAAAAAATATACTTCGTTGTAAGTTGAAAATTTCCGAAATTTTTTTGTCGAGATTTCCGAATATCGTGATGAAATAAAAATTAAGTGTCTTTTTTAGAAGAAGAATGTAAAAAAAAATATATTTCGCATCAAAAATATATTGTAGTGTAAATTTTTTATAGAGTGACCGATATACATATATAACAATACGCTTAGGTTTATTTATTACAGATATTGTCATCAAAAATTCATGACAAGTTTTATCTAAGTACTTAAATACAATTATTACGCTGGTCAGAATTTCAACCTGCACTACTGGGGGCATGCATTCAGATACTGGTTTTCTGTTTAATCTCTCCTTTCCTTCGCCATCCCTCAATCATGGATGTCCTCTTTTGTTTACGGCCTTCGGAGTTGGAAAAACAATTTTTGCCGAGAGCCATTAGCTATGTTTAGGCCTACATATATACCAATATATCGCTAAAAACTGACTTCAATTCCATGCATAATTTTTTGAGTGATGCGCCTACAAACAAACAAACAGAAAGACAAAAATTTTAAAAATTGTTGATTTGGCTTCTGTTGCTCTAATAAATATCCCCACTTATTAGTTTTTCCTTAATATCTATAAAATCTATGTATATTGCTACAATTTTATTATAGGGTTGTTCAGGATCTTGCATTTGCATATTTTGGTGCATTTGTAAATTCACAAAAATAAATGCATAAAATTCGGCAATGGAAATACAAATTCAAATCCATGACCATTTTCATAATATCCTGAACAGCCCTTATATGTATGGATTAGCTTTTTTAAATTCTAGCGCGTGGCAAAACTATATTTGTGCGATAGATTTCCAATGCAAATAAGGAATATTTTATTAAAAATGAAACAGTTTGCCGAATCAAAACAGTCTGAGGAAAACAGCAGGTGAGTGAGTGTACTTATATTAGGGCTGTTAATTTTTCAGCTTTTTACGATCCCGGTTTTAGATATTCATTACTTTTAAACAACTTAAATCGAAAAAATGCTCCTATATTTTTTTGCGAAGCTCTCCTACCATAAGATAAATAATAAATAAATGGGTTTGAAACCTACCTTTTTATTTAAAGTGGCGTTTGTTTTTATCCCTCTGACATCAGGATTTAATTTAAAGGACTTTGAAATTTCAGAGATATGATTAATTCCAAAAATAATTAAGAAAATTCAGTGCAATATAGAATAAAAATATGGATACCAAATGCAGGAGGAAATTTCTTTAGAATTAAAAAAAAAAAAAATTTTTTGGATTCACAAGGACGAGTAGGTAATTTTTTAAGCTGAAAAAGTTATAAAGGCAAAATTCGAGGATGTTATTGAGTTTATAAAAGTCAACATTAACACATAATTCTATCAAAAACAAATAGTGCGAAATTTCAAGGATGCAATTTTCAAAGGACATTTTCAACACTTACCAGTCCCTCTGCGCCAAAAACTTGAATCTGTTTAAATTCTATAAAATCTCTTTTGAATTACTGAAGTCAGAGTGAAAAACTAAAAACGCAATTTTACTATATTTGGCCCATGGTTTCGCGAATATATTGATATTTGTGTTTAAAATTTACTATCGCGCGGTGTTATATGTATAATGAGCTAGACATTTATAAAAAAATATTAGCTTTTAAATAAAAAAAAAGAAATATTTTCAATACTGGTCAAGGAAAGGAAGGTCTATTATTGCCATCAGTGCAAATTGCAAATCCCGAAAATCCCGGGATTATTTGCAGTAATCTATGCGACCAGGAATGAAATCGAAATCTCCCTAGAACTCCAGATTGTCCCGTCCTTAAAACGGTCAACCAATCGGTTTCTCTGAACCTAGTAGCTGCTCCAGCTGCGGCAGTGTTGCCTGCAATAGTCGAGACTATCGATAGTGGGCGATATTTTTTTTAAACTATCGATAGTCTATCGATAGTCACCTACTTTGAAAAAGATAAAAAATCTAATTGGGGGGTATTCATAGTTAAAATTAAGTTGGTACATAAAGTTGGTTGCAACTTTATTCACAGATAACCCATCCAAAATTATGCCAAAAAGCTACAACTAGCTTTAAGTACCAACTTAATTTTTACTATGAATACGCTCAATTGCGTTAAATATAGTTTTTCAAAGACCATCAGGACCTACCTTAGTAATGAAAGTATTATTCAAAAAACTTAACATATTTACCTATTCTAGTTTTTAAAGCCAATTGTTTTTATTTAAGAAACATAGCATGTCAACATTTTTAGGTTTTAGTTGCGACCTTTTTTCGTTTACTATTAAAGCTGCTTTACTGAACATTCGTTCCGATTCTACTGATGACGCTGGAATACATAAATATTTCAGCACGCACTCCTTTAAGGGCAAGAAATCTTCTTCTGCCAGCTTTTAATATAAAAACGAAAAATTAATAAGGTTGTTTTTTAAAATAACTACGAAAACTATACCTTCCAGTAATCCAGGGGGTTTGTATTTTGCGCAGCATTTTGCCTCTCCAAGTACTGGCGCTTTATTAAAATTGAATCTGCCCGTTTTGACAACCTTTTGTTTCTATTTCTTTCGTGTAGAAATGAAAAAAGTGTATCTTCACCTTCCGGTGCTTCTTGTTGGGAAGGTGGTTGCGTGTGTGAATGTCCCATAAAATGCATAATTTCAGTTTCAAGTAAATTTGATGTTTCGTTAGCAATATTTTCAGATATGAAAGCTTCTTTTTTAAATCGTGGATCTAGAATCGTTGCCATTCGTGTTGGTGTTCTAGTTTCATATATAATGAGTCGTTTTTTAATTCCCTCCAATAATTTAGAGCAAAGATTGATACCATGTTGACTTTTCAAACTTTTCGCTTGCTCCATCATATTGCGATATAATCCGTTCACAAGCGGAATAATAAGAGATACTGTTACATAATTTCCGCTGCATTTTTCTGTTATAGTTAGAAACGGAAGAAGTAGTTTTTCTATTTCCTCTAACGCTTGTATTTCATCAGCTGTAAGAGTCGGGGGCGCTTTTGGAGTAGATAGTAAAACGCTTGATATTGCAGTACTTGTCTGAAGAATCCGTTGAATCATAATATACGTACTGTTCCATCTCGTTATGACATCTTGCTTTAGTTTTAGTGGCCTTTCTGACCGTTGCCCTAATTTGAACTTCTCCATAGCTGTCGTGCTGCTTCTGAAAAATGTGACAATTGTTTTGCACTTCGAAATCAGAGATTGCAACACAAACTCTTTCAACCCGTCCTGAACCACCAAATTCAAGGTGTGGGCTACGCAAGGCAAATGCCGCAATTTTAGCAATTCGCATGCCTTTGTCATGGAGGATGCGTTATCTGTGGTAACACAGCACTCTTTATTAAAAATCGACCATTCCATTACAACATCATGTAAAGAATCTGCAATGTTTCTTGCTGTATGATTTGTTATATCATTGAGTTTTTTTGTGGGCAACACTGCGTGACGAAAATTATATTCTTCATCAATAAATTGGCAAGTGACTGTTATGTAGGCTTCATTATTCATTGATGACCAGCAATCTGTTGTTATTGCAACATTTGCGACGTTGCTTAGAATGTCAAACAATATCGCTTTCCGGCTTTCATACAAATTTGTGATATGGATATTTTTCAATGTATTTTTGCTTGGAAGAACGTACCTTGTATCCAACACCTTTACGAATTTACGAAATGCATTGTCATTAACAATATTGAACGGGTGAAAACTTTCAGTCACTAACTGCGTCAAAGCAGAGTCTATGTCCTTTTTACGTTTAGATGACGAATCGTATTCCACAGCTCTTTTAAAATATGAATCGATTGAATTATAACTGGAGCGATTCGATGAGCTGGTACTGGGTGTGTTGTCTCTATCCGATGCTGGGTGCATCCGCTTTAAGTGATCGCGTAAATTGGATGTGTTTCCGCTAGTTTTATATTCTTTAGAGCATTGTAGACACTTTGCCAATTTTTTGTCATCAGATTGCTTAAAGTATTTCCAAACCTTCGCAAAACTTATTTTATTTAGTATCCATGTCAAAATATTAATCTTTTATTTCCTACCATTGAAAAAGATTTGCATCTTTTCGAAGTGCCTTCAATCACACACACATCATCTTCTTCCGAGGAACAGGAACATGTGACAGTTTTGCTTTTGTCTAAATGAAATGGGTTATTTTAAAATGTGCTCTAATTTATGTAGATAAGATATATACGTATTTCGCTTGCCAAAAAATTATCCATTTCTGATAAATCTTGCAAAGAATTGAAACTATATATACGTAAAATGATGTTATATTGCTGGTTCTTTGTTTCTCACAATAGACATATATTCGTTATGAAAGAAACGTTAGGCCAACATAGTTGCCATATATTCTTTTATATAAAAGTATTGCCGCTTTATAAAAGGCACATTCACAATTTTTGTGTCTCAATTTTGGAAAATGTTCGATAGTGAAAATACTTGATGGTTTTTCAATACTATCGATAGTGAAAAAAAAACCAAAACTATAGATAGTATCGATAGTGCCATCGATAGTTTGCCACCACTAGGACGGGGTACCTCAGGGGAAGCCTAAATGGCGCGCCACCGCGGCGAGAAAGGCGCATTCGGAATGCCGCATGGCCGACAAAATTTTAGAGTTGTTCTGAACCCCAGAAATGTAGAAATGTAGGATTTTAAGAAACTAAAAACTTGAAAAAAGGCAAAATGAGATTTGAAAAAACAAACAAAAAAGGCATACATATTTTAATCTTGTTATGTATTTCCTTTATGTGCAATGTGCATGTCTAATTAAAGATATTAAAAAATACATATAGTGGTAAAAAAATTATAGCCGAACCACTTCTTGCCAAGTTTTAACGTATTATTTTCGTTGTTATTTAGGTTTGGTTATTTTTTTATAATAATATAGTTGATTCTTTAACAAAACCCCTCTAAATCAAAGGTTCCAAATTTGTGCAATATTAAAAAAATTCAAGAAACTTTCGTACAAATTTCGAGGTCTTTTTTAAATTCTAAAAAATAATCGTAGTTTTTAGCCATTTGAAACTTTATTCTACTAGAATTCAATGGGCTACAAAACTGCATACTCGGAATCCAATTAAAAAAATCCAAATGTTTACGAAAATTTGTTGATTTTTTTTTTTTAATTGCAGACACTTTTAAGGAAGTGGCACTCGCTTGGTACATTTGTACATTTTTATATTCGGCTATTGGTACAAAATAAAAAAATGGGAATTTTTTTTTGTAGTCAAAATATTGGTACAATACAGCGATGTTCTATTGAAAAATTTCAACAAATTAATTTCCGTGATAGGGATAAAGAAAAATATTTGGGTATTCACACAATTGGGATACGATATGCACCAAATTTCGGCAATCGTGTGACACTGCCTTTAAACTTGTATTTATACGGATGTTGTTAAAGAATGAACTATAAAAAAAATAACCAGAATTAAATAACAACAAAAATGATATTTTTAAACTTGCGAAAATTTGGTGCGGCTATAATTTTTTCGACTACTGTACATTAGACTGCATCACCAAAAAAAGTTGCGGCTTTTGTGGCGGGACTACCAAACCTGGTACATTTTAAGACTTCTTCCAAAATATTTCGGAAAAATATTAAGATTTACGAGAGCAGGACCGGTTTGAAAATACCTCTAAAAATGGAGTTTTTTATGAATAAAAATAGTCTCTTAAATGATTTTTTGGAAAAAAATCCCCTCAGACGACAAAACAGTTTAAGCTTAAAAAATCTACATAAATTATTAAAAAATTGTATCAACGGAATCATAATAATGAGATTTTTGATGATGTTTTTCAACTTTTTTCAAAGTTTTGTGTAAGAAAAAGTTGAATAACTGCTTCAAAACTTTACCGATGTAGACTTGTGAGGTATCAGTGTGAAGGCATTTTCTCACCCTTTTTTACTTCTTTTTTTATCAAATACCAACACAACTTAATTCAACATGGAATGAAACGCGTTTATCTTACCTTCCTCTTTCATACTTTGAATGAGCTCATTCGCAAAGAAATTAAAAGGGTGAGAAAATACCTTACCAATGGTACCTCATATGTCTAAATTTGTAATTTTGGCTTAGTTATTCAAGTTTTTCTTAAACCAGTCTTTGATAAAAGTTTAAAAACAGCATCAAAAATCTCATTATTATGATTCCGTAAAACAATTTTTTGAAATATTTTTTAAAAAACTTTTTACGCTTAAACTGTTTAGTCATCTGGCATAATTTTTTCAAAAAATATTTAAAAAAAAAACTTTTTATTGATAAAAAAACTAAATTTTTTGAGGTATTTTCAAATCGGTCCAGCTCACGTAAATCTTAATATTTTTGCTAGATATTTTGGTGGAAGTCTGTTATGGGTTACTGTTCGCCGCACAAAAAAATAAATACTTTATTCTTCGGCGTATAGCGCTCCCGGTAGCGTGCCATAAATTTCACCATCTGATAATTTTTCTAGAGCGTATGGCAACACCAAAACTTCATGGAATGTCTGCCATTTTGCGATGCTGTGTTCCCTCCGGACGGGTGTCGCTAATTGTCACTAGTTCCTCAGGTCTGTTCGCCTACTTTTTTATGGTTAATAAAAGTTTACCAGCGGAGGCTAGTGATAGTTGGTGACAGCTGTCTGTAACTGCCGTCTTCACAGGATGGAATTTATAACTTGACGCATCTGTTGGAATGTGGGGCACAATACATATCTTGGCATCTATTCCGATAACTTGGTAATTTGAAAGCTATGTTTCCCTTTGTACTAAAACATTCTGGCGGAAACATTATCGATATTCCGATATAGTATGTGTGCCAACCGGTAACTTTTATCCATGGTGAGACGGTGGGGAAAATTTGCTACGGTGTACAAATAAATAATATCTGGCTGTGCCAAACGAAAGGGAAAGTTCGACAAGTGAAAAACCACACAAACGCTCGTGCAGAAGATCTATTTTGTGTCTGGCTGAAATTGTTAAATTTACATCTATTTTATAACTTGCAAGTAACGTACGTTCTTTTTATACCCGAGCGCACTTGTGCACAAGGGTATATTAATTTTGTTCACATAACGGTTGTTTGTAACAGCCAAAACGAATCGAGATAGATATAGACAAATGTATACATAAATGATCAGGATGAAAAAAGAAATCGATTAAGCCATGTCTGTCTGTCCGTCCGTCTGTCCGTCTGTCCGTCTGTCCGTGTACACGATAACTCGAGCAAAAATTGAGATATCTCAACGAAATTTGGTATGTAGGTTTCCATTAATCCAAGGTAGGTTGGTATTGAAAATGGGCGAAATCGGACTTTAACCACGCCCACTTCCCATATAACGGTAATTTCCAGAAATACGAAAACTGCGATATTTTAGTAACTACTGAAGATAATTCACTCAAAATTGATATTTACAATAATTTTTAGACGAAAAATAAGAATATTATAAATTTTTGGAAAATGGGCGTAGCCACGCCCACTTATGGTTACATGTGTATATCTTGGTAACCGCTGCACCAATTTCTTCAAAACTTGGCACAGTTGTTCGCCTTCGCATAACATACCAAATGGCCGAAAATTTTTAAAATCGCTCAATAACCACGCCTACTTCCCATGTAACGGTAATTTTCAGAAATACGAAAACTGCGATATTTTAGTAACTACTGGAGATTATTCACTCAAAATTGATATTTATAATAAGTTTTAGACGAAAAATAAGAATATTATAAATTTTTGGAAAATGGGCGTAGCCACGCCCACTTATGGTTACATGTGTATTTCTTGGTAACCGCTGCGCCAATTTCTTCCAAACTTGGCACAGTTGTTGGCCTTGGTACAGCATAAAAAACTGCCGAAACTTTTTAAAATCGGACCATAACCACGCCCACATCCCTTATAACGGTAATTTAGAGAAATACAAAATCTTCGATAAATCATTAAATATTGAAGCTAATTTATTCAAAATTGATGCTTGCAACAATTCTTTACCAAGAAATACGTTTATGGTAAAATTTTGGAAAATGGGCGTGGCACCGCCCACTTATGATCACATATAAGTATATCGGTAACCGTTCTACCAATTTGTACCAAACTCGGTATGGTTATTGCACTTGCCACGTGTAAGCCAAACGTTGAAAATTATTGAAATCGGACTAAAATAACGGCCGATTCTCATATAACGGTAAATTTAAGAAATGCTTGAAACTTCAATATTTCGAAATTGAAGGACGCTAATTTACTCAAAATTGATACACCTCGGCTTACCATCTAGCGGAAGGTTTCGGAAGGGTGAAAAAACATATATTTAATACTTGCGCCGGGTATTTAATGTTCGGCTCCGCCCGAACTTAGACTTTCTTACTTGTTTAAATTTATCAGATTCCATTTTGATTTTCACTTCTGTCACTGCCAACAATATTCTGCCTTATCCTGAGTTTCGCCCGATAATTGCTCATCCGCCGTAGTAAATACATGGAAACCAAAAGTGAAAAATGAACCGGTTCGGAATTGCACAACGGGGTCATGGTAACCCCGGACAGCCTCGAACATTCTTACGACATTCCTCCTTGCACTGCGGCAAATTCCCCGTGGAAGAATAACGGAACCAGTCCAAATGACGCAGTGCCCGTTATTCTTCCAACGGGAATAACTAATTTCCCGCAGTGCAAGGGTATAAAAACCTGCTGGCAACCCCACAGTCAGCCATTTATTCTCAGACTCG
>NW_023463035.1:0-15782 GCF_013731165.1 Rhagoletis pomonella | reverse complement strand
TTCACGCACGCACCGAACACCAACTGACAGCCAGCAGCTTGTCAGCGACGACGACAACTTGTCTGGCGACTGGGCACGTGAGCTTTGCTGGGAAGCGTGCGCGCTTTTCGCATACACATCGGCTGGCTACGAGGCGCTTGAGAGCTTTCACATGGCCCAGCAGCTGACAGCTCTGTCAGTCGGTGTGTGCATGGCGACCACAGCTGATGGGCGCAGCGCGCCGAAAGCTTTTCTATGTAAATCGCGAGCTTTATGCTCTGCGCATTGTCAGCAAATCAAGCTTTAGACCGCCAGGCGCAAGGGAGAGAGTGAGAGAGAAAGAATACGAAAGAGCGAAAGCGTAAAATCTTTTGTTTACATTATTATCCCTCATTCTGCTGTTCCAGCCATTATATTTTTGTTGTATGTAGTGCTTTATGGCCTTCTCGTTTTGACAACCGCGGGCACGTGACTTTGAATTCAAGTGACAAAAAGCGTTGAGCGGCGCGCGTGAGTTCGCCTGCAAATCGCCATTGGCTTATTTACATAAAACGCCAAATTAAAAGTCAGCCACGGTTCACTTTGCAATGCAAATATTTAGCGCTTGATAGCGCAGACAAGCTAGCGTCTATGCGGCGTTGACAACACTTTGACAGTTTCGTTTTTTTTTTTTCAAGTACATTTTGGAAGCAAATTTTTGAAGGGCGCGCGCTGCTTTTCAAAAACGGAGGGGAATTTAATTAAGCTACCAAATTTTCTATCGTCGTATTAGCACAAAATTTTGCAGTGCATAAATTGCAAAGCTCTTACAAATTGCTACACTTAAACATTTGACTTACCATCATATCGCCATTGCTGTTAATGTCCTTGGCAAGCGCTTCATGTGCCTGTATAGCACTCGGCGTCGTTGAACTCGAGTGCGGCGCTGCCGGAAAAACAGTTGCCGCTGTAGCTGAGCTGCTGCTGGTGATGGAGCTGGTGGTGCTGCTGTTGGCAGTGGTGGCCGTTGAGGCGGAATCCTCGAATGACTTCTCGAACGATGCAATTGGAGCGGCGCCGAGCCGTTTCTGTTTGCGCGTCTCCATCTCGGCCGCCTGGAGTTGGAGTCGGCGACTTTTATTTCGTTGCTTTTATGAGCTCTTTTTTTGCAGTCGTCGCGTAAATTAGCACATTGTCACCATAAATTTTAAATTGTACACTTTACATAGATATGTAGATGCTTCGCTTCGGGGTTGCGCTGATGATTGGTGCTGGTATGCACAACATGGCGTATGAGTAACATTTAGAGATTTACAGTTTGCTCGTTTTTAACCAGTTTTTTTTTACATTCAAATTTCGTCGGTAAGTGCATCTGTATGTTTTTTTTTTCTTTTATTTTTTAACTCAATTTTAATTTTTGTATTGAATTTTCCACTTGTTCTCAAACCTGGTTTACTTTCTTGTACGAGTAAATAAATACTTTTATATAATTTATACTAGCACACAACTAGCTTTAACGGTACACCACTCCTCTTAAAGTTCCCATATCTTTAATTATTAGTTCTTAAATATTCGTTAAGTATTCTTTGAGCATGCAACCATGTCATTGCCTTCGCTACGTTCACATTTATATGCGCGTGTTTTTTCTTGTCCTGCCAGTCGCGCCTTTGTGGGCCCATTGTTGCTTCAGGCGCGCTGAACTGCACTGCAAATATCCAAATGCCCTTGAGGGCAATAAACTCGAGGTTATTACCAAAGTGTAACCAACAATGCAACAAGCCAAGCAAGTCGGCCGCTCGTGGTGGCATGCAACCAACGGATGTGCATACAGAGGCACCAAAATAAATAATGTCATAAACATAAATGAACATACGTGTATATATACATATATATATATATGTATATTAGGCCGCACGTGTGCATTGTTTGTTAGTTCACGAAAGTAATAAAAGCAGCAGAATGTCGCTCGTTTTGTTTGTGTTTTTGTCTTAGCTTGGCCTGTCTGTGCCTGTTTAATTTTAAAAAACACTTTTTGTGACATAGCAATTCTCAACAACTATCACTGTTGCAACAAACACACACACACACACGGAGTACACACTTACGAGCCTTCCGAAGTGCACTATTGCATACACAACGCGCCTTTATGGCTCATTAAGCCATAAAATTCAAGCAACAGGACCGGCTGGCCCGCCTTTTGGGGCATTTATTTAAAGTTAAATGGTGCCAACATCATTTACCCATTCATACATACATATGTACTCATATAAAGCATTGTGTATGTAGTCACTGCATAGATACAGAAATAGTTTCGCTAAGTAGGAACAACCGCAAAAATATGCTGGAATGCAGTGATATTTTAGCCAAGCAAGTAAGGTCTGACGGTTTTACCCATGGACTTGGAGTTTGACTAAAATTGTTCAACTCGACATACTTTTAATGGAAAAGGCCACAAACTTTGTGCAGAACGGAAGTAACCGACAACGCGATTTATCACCGTCGCCTTAGTACGATAATTGCTTTTTGTTTACTTATTTATTTTCCATTTGTGGTGCTTTGTTTTATCAATGTGTGGTCTCAATGCCAAACTTTTTAGGCAATGAAAGCACCCGGACACTCTCTTGTGCACGGATGTGTATTAGACTGTTTTTTTTTCAGTCAACGTATCGGACGAGCGATATAAAGGGTGTCCTAGAGCACCCGACTCGACTCGACTACTACTTTTACCTACAATGACTTTCGGAGGAGTGAATTTATGGAAAAATCACGTCAAAAAAACGAGTTAAAAAATTTCAAAATTAAAACAAAAAGATTCCTCTGTCATTTATGTATACGAAATATAAAAATTCGCGATGATGGACCTTCAAATCTTTATATTATTTACTGTCCCGAAAATGTTTCACAAGAGATTTTGAAAAAAAAAACCGAATAGTTGATTTTTTTCCACCAGTCTAATGTCAATGCTTGATACATTAGGGTAACTACTATTTATTATCAAAATATTAAACAAAGAAAATCGGTTTTAGCTACATAAGTAATTGTATATTTTATTTTATCTTTTATTTGCTTTGATGTCCAAGAATTTAAAAATGTCCACCTAATTCCACTCAGATTTCCATGCCTTATAAAATTATAATTATCGCAAATATTTTTACTGTTTATGTCAAAAAAAATAAAATAACAAGTAACTTTTAGCAAAAAAAAACTCATATAAAAAATATATATATGTATATCTCATGATCCACTGATCGGATCTTAACCAGATTAGTATGGGACCACCTCTGAGACACTACCTTTCCGATGCAAAAAGAAATCGGTTGACGTGGTCCAAAGTTATGCGCTAACATACATAAAAAAAAGAAAAAAAAAATATTCCGACGAACTGATAACCTCTTCATTTTTTGGAAGTCGGTTAAAAATGAAACGTTTTTCTTTAATCAAGCATATCAAGCTTGCATAAATTAAAGTTAAATCCAAATCTACCGCCATCGCCATTGCCTCCACATAAACTGCCACAATTAGATTTCCGCGTTCAGTGCAAAATGTGTATTTATGTGTTTGTGTTTATACATATCTGCGCAGTAAATCGGCAAGCTTTTCTAAATCAAAATGTTTACCTCATAGTAAACTTTAGTCAAGCGTCAATGAAGGCTTGCACACAAATAAACCAACACACATACAAGCATACACAGCCATTTGCCACTTGCCGTACAAACGGTGTCGATTACCGTAGCAGAGTCAACACGTAACGGTCTATTTGAACGGCCTAAATGGGCACCAGCTATGCTTAAGATTAGCAGCCGTGAAAAGTTAAATAATAGTGTAAACGATGTTTGCGATTCGAAGGCCACAAAGGAAGCGAAGCAACTAAAATTAGTAGTACAGAAATTGAAATTGAATTTGGTTGCGAAGGTTATTTTGATTGCATTTTGCGCTAGCCGCATCGAAGCGCTTTACGGGTACTACGCTGCGTATGAGTAACAGTGATTTCACGGAGTGTACATAAGTATGTAGATTTAAAATAATCGGTTTGTAGTGCGTAATTTCTGAGTATTTTTTCAACAATGCTGAAGAAAAGTTAACAAAGTTTTAAGAAATTTTCCTCAAAATCAAAAGTAAAAACTCCCTTTTTCATTTGTTCATGCAGCTATCTACCAAGCAAGCCTCCATTATAATCAACTCGCTGGAACCATCAATCCGTCATATTCGCATGTCCATCAAAACTTAGTTGAAGTTCAAGCGCCATTTTGCTTAAACTTATACAATTATTCACACATTTTAGGTGGCACTTCAGTCCGGCCGTTAGTTCATTTAATTTATTTACATACATCACTTTTATGATATACATACATATGTACATATGTAAATAGTACACCTCGCTTATTGGCTCTTATCGCACTATTAACTTGTTCCATAGTTTAACGTGTTAATATTAGTAGACTTTATTATAAAAGTAAATTTGCTAATATTAATTGGTTTTTAATTGTTATGTCAGCCGGACATGCGAGACGTTGCTCTGCTGGCTGCTAGGCCAGCGAATTAAAATCGATTACTGTTACGTCTACTGGCTGGCGCTGTTGCTGCAAAATGTGAGGTGTATGGTAGTGTGTAAATATGTATGTGTGTTCGCCGATAGATCAATGACCACAACAAAATGGTGGAAATGGGTCAGCAAGTGATTTATTGCTGGTTAATGGTTGTACTGCTTGTTTGTAGTGGCTGGTAGATGGTGGTGGTGGTGGTGGTGGTGGTGGCGTGTCTGGTGCAAAACTTATGTGAGGTTAGTTACTGGCAAAGCGTGCCAGTGTGCGGGCAATAAATTAAAATAATGCACTGAGCCTTGCAAGCAAAAAAAAAATGCCTAAAGATATGCTTAAACTATTCAACGAGTTGATCTAAGTATTTAACGAGTAACTTTTAACAATGTATGTCCTGTACTGAAAACGCCCGACTGCGTTTTGAAGCGCTCATTTAGTTTCTTCGACAAATGCAAAAAAACAATAGGAAATTGCTTTACTTTACTACACTCCTCGCTGCTGCTTTAACTTCCTGCCATATTAGTTTGTTTTTTTTTTTGAGAGCTTGGTTGTACATCGCAACCGCAGCGCTACTAGTGCCGCACTGCAGAAAATGCCGCAGGCAGTGCTGCCTTTTTCGTGCCATGCGCCGGCAACCGCAAAATGGCTTCGCTGATTAGGCAGAATAGGTGAAAGCTAACGATAAAAAGCGTGCAAAAGAGCAGAAAACTGGTTGTGTAATATATTGCTGAAAACAAAAAAAAAATCAGTCCACTTAACAAAACCTGCAATTTGGAAATTAAAGCGCCTTATTATTCTTAATCATCTATAAAGTTCTCTCTGCTTTCTTAAAGCCAAACCAAATCAAACTTTCGAAAGAAGACATAAATGCATTTTACTTTTTAAATTTTTAAATTCTCCACTAAAATTTCAAATTTTTACTACATTGAAAATCTAAACTCCCCAGAAATCTTTATTTAACTTTTAACAAATACAATTTTCGTCGGATGAAATGTAAAAATGGGACTAATAAAAATAGAATAGAAACTTTGTTTCAATTTAGTTATTCGTATGCACTGAGTCTCTGGTGTATTATAAATATGCAAATATATACATACATATATAGCCACATTTTAGCCACAAAAAACGCGAATCGTCATGACACGCACTTTGTTGCATGAAACAAATAAATATATGTAGTATATATACAGTCATGTACAAAATAATAGTTTTGGCTACTTTCTTTTTGCTTGTTTAATGTTTATTAATTTTTTATAAAAAATCAGCTCATTATCTAACAAAAACCATACATATATGTAAGTCTTAATTTTAAACTTTATATCAAAATTATAAAAATTCAACATCAAACTTTTTATTAGGCAAGGAAAATTTTTTTGCGGATGAAGTTATTATTTTCTTCCGCACAAAAAAAAAAATTTCAAAAATCTACGCGAATTGTTAGCTGCGTATTTTCTTAAGCTGGAATTTAATAAAATATACGCAATTAAAGAGAGTGTCGTTATGTGACAAAAGTGGAAATTGTTTGATTGGGAATGATGGCTCTTTTCATGAAACATTTTTTCAATATTATTTGGGGGAATTCTAGTTGTTTTTGGAGTTTTTGGAATCAATGCAACTTATTTCAATTTTCCTTTACGTGACATAAATTTCCATTGGTATTTTTTTGTTAAAATTTCTTTTAAATGAATTTTAAATGCATTTAAATTGTAAATTTTAGGTCGAAAATTTTTTGGAAACCTATGATTTATTATGTTTCAAGTTGAAACTTTCAACTCCAAATTCTAACCAAATCGGATCATAAACGGTTTTTAAAGATATCTTGACCCTAGCGCCAGCCAGCAGGACCATTTTTCGCAAAAATTTTCCCGCTTACATAACCATTATATACCCATATATAGTTTTGTTAGATAATCAGCTGTATTTTTATAAAAAAAAATGTAATAAACATCACAACAAACAAACGCAAAAAAGGCAAAACTGTCAAAATATCGTATACCTATTATTTTTCACGTGACTATATGTATGTATGTCAAATTTCGCTAACCATGACTTACATACATATAATTATTCGCCTAGTCTGTTCCAGCTGTGTAATCCGACATTTGCTTTTAAAAATGCCATTGCAATGACATCATAAATAAAATTAAGCTAATATTTTAGTTGAAATGAGCAATTCATTTTTCCAGAGGTTAACAAGGTTTAAGAAAGGGTTGAAGTTGTAAAATTTTAGGGGGGGACGGTCTATGGAAAATGCCTGCGATGAGCAAGCCAGTTTTTGGAGTTTTATTTCAAACGGCTACGAAAAATTCAATAAAAAATAAATGACTCGATTTTCTCTGCCTTTCCAAGCTAAGACGTTTTTACTAAAACCAAAAATACCTGCATAAGTGTTAAACATATCAAATTACTTGTTAACACTTCCTTTATTTTCACTTAATTTGAAACATTCTCAATAGGCACCGATCAGTAGAATTGCGTGTTTGGGGTGGATGCTGGTTGCGTGATATTTAGCGCATACTCAAATGTGAAAAAGTACCTACTCTAAGCGATAGAACTTCAACACACATCGAACTAGAGTGAACTTATGTTTGTAAAACTGCGTTGTATGCAATTAGATAAATGTATTTGTTTTGCTCTATTTCATCAACGCCTGCAATTTTTCTTTCTATTTTTATCTAATGTTGTTCTTACACTGAGGGAAAAAAATATTAAAATCAAATAGAAACGTAATTGATCTTACTATAAACGTCAACGAAAGTACTGTATATCGGTAAATATTCAATTCAATTACGCGCATATTAAAATGACCGCGTTCGTACTGAAAAAGCATCCGAGAAGTGAATAATCAAGAAAAAACTAAAAAAAAAATTTATTTGCATATTGCCTGCAGCGGAATTCGAACCCGACCATCTCCGGATACCAACAACTTGTGGCAAGCATCTTTGCGCACTCAGCTACACTCAGTCATATAAATTTGCTTTCAAATGTTGAATATCCATCAACACCAAAGAACGCGATTTGTCCGGATAAATATGTATGTACTATGTATGCACGATTGACAGAAATTCTTGAGAATTCTACTCTCATTCTACCATTCTTGCTATGTGTGTATGTGTGTTTCGTCACCGCTCTCAGTGCGGCGCTCTGCATGCTTGGGGTGCGTATGTACACTTACATATCCATACTCAGATGTGAACAGTCAAATACGTGCGTAATAAATTTTGTATGAAAATATTATTTTTAAATACGAACATTTTTAAACGACAATCAAATATAAAGTATTCATTTTTACTATGCATTATTTCCCTCAGTGTAGTACTCTCCAATGTATTAGTTAATAGCCCCAAAACCCCATTTAATCATACTTATGTATATACATGTGTGCATGCAGTTCTTTGTTATTATGTACCCCAAAGGAAAATCTATATCGCGTAAGAGACATTTCTTCAATGCGAAAAGCTCATTTAAAGAGAAGTTTTTTGTTAGCTCAGTTGTTTGGTCTAAGTAAACGAATATTAAATGCGAAATTTCATACAAAACTTACTCGATTTTGAGATACACGCATAGGTCTTTAACCTCATACAAGAATTTATGAAAAACTTTGTGAATATTTTTTGAAAACTTAACTTAAGTATTTAATTAGTGATTTATACATTATGTATGTATGTGTATTGTGAAATTAGATTTTTTAATTTTTTCTTCTTGAGACTGTGCCATCAGAGAAAGAGCTGAGAGTTGAAATGCATCTTAATTGTTAAGAAATTCCTGCATGGTATGATTACATACACACACAGACTTACGCGCCAACACATGCAAAAAATAAGCAAAAAATTGTGTACGTATGTATGTATACACCCCTACTGTATACCGTTAGAACAGTACTTCTTACAAAGGCAACAACTCAGTGGGGCGCACAGCGCGTGTCGACTGTAGTTTCTTGTGTAGCATTTGATTTGTGCTGCATAAAAACCAACCAATTCTTTGAACCAACATGTTTGCGATGGCTCGAGTTGTTGCGTTGTTGTCTTGTTCGATTAAACGGTTGCCTGCTGTAGTGAAGTGTCATTGTCTATGCGCCTGCTGCTATGCTACACAAAACAAAAGATAGATAAATTTATACACATACATATGTACATATATCCATATATACATAAGCCGGCTTTCTAG
Organism: Rhagoletis pomonella; assembly: GCF_013731165.1. NCBI lineage: Eukaryota > Metazoa > Arthropoda > Insecta > Diptera > Tephritidae > Rhagoletis > Rhagoletis pomonella. Next base: position 7,119 of record NW_023463035.1, on the reverse strand, counting down.
CGAAACGCGGGGGTGCGTGCGTGTACATACAAAGCAATAGACGAAGATGGCTTGAAGTTGGCGGACGTCCGACGTCGACGCAGAACGCCGACAGGCAACCACCCTCATTCGCCGTGCCGGCACATCAAATCATTCATCCGCTTCGGAGTCGTTGGGCACCCAAGACTGCCAAAAAAAAATCGTACAAGCAAAATAGTAGTATTTATAGCATAAAGAAAGGCGGTGGCGCAATTGTTTTCTGATACAGCTTACTTGTAAAGCTCTATTGTAATACTTAGTAAAAACTACAACATCAATGAGGGGCTTAACGCGCAGGCATACACACACCCACACCCACACCCACACCCACAAATGCATACATTAATACGTGTAATTTTGATGTACACACGAGTGGTTCTGCTCTGGTACTGTTATGTCGAAATATTAATAAACATTTTCATTACGCTATAATTTTTGCTGCTTTGCGTTTACAATCTGCACGCTATGTACAATAAATATGTACGACGTACATAAATATAATTATGCTTACGTGGGGGAGGTATGACGGCGCATTTGGCTCTGTATACGTATTGGTTAAGTAAAATGCTTATATATACACATATGTACAGTGACTCAAACAAATGACCACGTAATGTTTTTTTTTTTTTAATATTCGTAATATTTTTCCAGCTAAATTTTTTGTGTTATTTTTATATAAATATATCGTCTAAGCTTTAACCAAAACCGTGTAAATCACACTTTCAACTTTATACAAAATTTCAACTTTTTATTCTGAGTTTTTAGAAAGTTTTTGGGTATGCAGTTTTATAGCCCATACAATTTTAGTCTAATGAAGTTCAAGTTTCAAACGGCTAAAAATTCGCGTTGATTTTTGAGATTTTTTTTTTTAGGTTACTTTTTCGGGTTTTTTAATATAACGAAAACTTGCGTTGATATTTGGAAATTTTCATTATACTAAAATTGTGTGGGCTATAAAACTGCATAGCCAAAAATTTTCTAAAAATTCAGAATAAAAAGTTGAAATTTTGATGAAAATTTGTTTTGAATTTTTACACGGTTTTGGTCAAAGCTTAGACGATATTTTTATATAAAAATAACACAAAAAATTTAGCTCGAAGAACATTACGAATATTTGAAGAAAATCAACACGTGGTCATTTGTTTGAGTCACTGTATTTTTGTATTTGTATACACATAATGCCGAAGCATTATGTTTGCCTAGAAGAAGCGACATTTTGCCTTTGCTCTTTTTCTAGTTTATTATTTTTGTACCTTTTTCAGCTGTTAACCCTAAAAGTTTTGCCTTTTTTCTTCATTCGCGCGCACACACCACCGCGCATAGTTGTTTTCTTTGTTATTCTTTACTTATATTTTAGGTTAGCATGCCAACCGGCAACTCATTACTACAAAGCTTGCGTGCTTCCTCCCCGCCTCCCGCGCCCACTGTGCCCAAGAGTGTTGGCCGCTCAAGTCACGACTGAAATATGTATGTACATATGTAGGTACATAGCTTACATACTGAGAAAGCTTGATGTGTAGGCATTTTGTTTGCCTTTTTTTGCGATGTCTCGCTGTTTATTTTATTTTTGTTTTTTTTTTTTGTTCACTGCGCATTGGAAATCCTGCAGCAATGCACCACAGAGAAATTCCTACTAGGAGTCGTTGATGCTTTATGTAGTTGTATAAATAAATGTACATATACCTGGAGATGGCGTAGTAGAAATGAAAAACGCCATGAGGCCGTGAAGTGAGGGAAAAGCTACAAAAATTTCAAGAATCCTTTACAAATTGATGAAAGCAAAACTTGACGCAATAGCTAAAATTCAATTTCGCTCATTATATAAGATTTCTTTGGACACTTTGATTAAAAAAAGATTTTAAGATACAGTTTAAAAGCCTTATTAAAATCATTAGCTTAAATTTTAGTCAATCGAGTTTTTCAATTGCTGCGGCTTTGTTTTTTATTACTTATTTTCGCGTTGAATGCAGAGTACGCTGCGAATGTAATTTAAACCAAATCCATTTTTCATTTTGATATTTTATTTTTATAAATTTTAAATTTAAGCTGTATGTTTATATGTACATACATTTTATATAGATACTTTAAACACACATCCATTTAAGTTTATTTTCTATTGATCAACATACTGCACACTTTCAAGCGAAGATTTTCCTCAGCATTTTCTTTTCATATTTCATTTAACGCTTTGCACTTTAAAATCTTACACCGCAATTTTGTTTTACTTTTGAATTAAATTTTTATGTTTCCCATAAAACTTCTCCGCTTTCCTTTGTCACTTAAATCATTAAAAAATGACGGTATTCTTGGAAGACCACTCACTGTCCGCTGATCGCTTTATTCAACCGGTCGACATTTCAGACATCTACACAATGCAACCGCAGGATTAGAAATACACAGCGCTGCTCGTTGGTGCGGCTACTTTATTTGGTATGTACGCCAGCAGTGACTGACTGCAACATGTTGGGTGTTGCGTGTTGGCGCTGCAGGCCCAAAACAAAACACCGGAAGCAGCAGTGCCGCCATACAAAACGCTCATTGGCAAGTGTCAGCGTGCACTGAATGCACTCAGGCGCTGCGGTCAGACAATGCAATTTCCGCGAACGACGATGGTTGGTGGGTGGCAGAGGGCGCTTCAAAGGCTCAAACTTTTGTAAATGTAGCATTTTTATTTGTCACAGTTCTAGTTTTATTTTTAAACACTCTTAACACACTGACTTATCGACCTTTTTTAATCGAAATCGTACTGATTTTTCCTGCTTGCGACCATTTACTTAATACACTCACCCAACAGCGATGTGACTGCTGGCACCATTGATCCACCCGTTCAGCCGACACAGTGTCATTGACTGAGTCGACAAAAACCAATCGTGCGAATGCTTCTACATGTATGCCACATACGTATGCCACCCACGCCTTTACTTACTTTGAAGTAGATTTTTGCCTCTCTTTTGCCCCGACTTTAGCGCTGAACAGACAATTGCAATCAACATCCTGCCTGATATCCTGCCGTGCGTGGCCGTTGGCGTGCTGTGCTCTGACAGCATCTCTAGTTGAGGAAACTGCATTGCAGTCACCTTCTCACGCTCCCCTGCTGGCTCGATATGGGTTAAGTGTGCTGCAATGCTGGTTTTTCATTTTGCGACAACGCTGGTGAGACGAGGTTTAGTACAAATTCATCGAAAAGAAATAAACGTTATGGGATGTTAGTTGCGAGTCAATGAGTTCTTGTATGTGTATGTTTGTTTGTACTTATATACGTGGAGTTACTTAACTTCTAATAGTAAATCAGCTGATAGGTGTATGTATGTACATAAGTATGTATGCATTTATTTATCGACGTTCGATACATTTATTAATGCAACAATATATTTATAGATCGCGTTATCGCCAATTTATTCGATTAAGTTATCGATGCATTTACTGATATATACAGGTATATAACTATGTTATCGATATATTATATATTAAAAGCCGTGGATGGCTGAAGTACTTGTTATCGAAATTTTTAACTACATATATTTTTATCGATTTTTCAGTCATCTTTATCGAAAATTTAATCGATATCCATTGGTTATTTACAAACATGTGGATGAAAATTTTCGAAAGCTTTAACGCAATTTATTATACCATTGTAAATAATTTTCATATCGACGGAGGCAGTTCGTTCTCATGCTGCACCACAAATTACCACCACTGCCGCAACACTTTGTTTGGCAGAATGTTGCAAATTACTTTAAGGCACTTGCTGTGCCGTAGAAAATTTGCATTTCATTTAGTCTGCTGTAAAAACTTTAATTACGAATCAGAATCAATTGACAAAGTCATTTAAGAGCGCAGCAGGTGACTCATCGAATTAGCGCACGGCGCGTCTGCAGCGTTTCGCCTTCCACCACCCCTATTGAGGCATTTAGCTCCTTTGGCTTTGTTTATATATTTACACCTCACAGTATTCTAATTTTTTCCGAAATTTCATTTCGCCGCATTGTGACTTTTCTTCCTGATAAACGGGCGTGATTAATGCGCTTCAAGTGCATAGCATTTCCAAAGGAATACTTCTCCTTAGTAGGCTTGCTCACCTCAACGCAACTGCACGATTTTCCGTCCATTCTTATCACTTTTTTTTTTTTTTTTTTTTCATTTTTTAACTCCATAGCAAGGCCTACGACCGATGGTGGTGCCAACGCTTTACTACTGTCCGCTCCTCCCCTGCGACAGGCACTTCAAACAGAAAAAGGAAGTGCACAACACAGCGCCGACTGAGTGTGTCCTCTGCATGAATGAGTTGAATGAATTACGGCATGTTGCTGCTGAGACTATGTGTGTGTTCGTATGTATGTATGCATGTGTGCGTGTTCACTTTTTAAAGGCAGCGCAACAACTCAACTCAAATTGTGTGCAAGCTTCGAGGAAGTGCCGCCTTTGAGCAAATGGCACATTGCATACAAGTTGGTAAATGAAGAGTTAAAGAGTTGAAAATGCAATTCAATGCTTCTTACTGCGGAATTTTAGCAGCATTTTTTTATCTTTTGCTAACTGTTACTATAATTGCTCTTTTCTAAATTAGGGTTTTTTTTATTCTTTACATGCGCATATGTTTACACATCGATAGACGTATTTACATTGATAACTATTTCTTTAATCGATTTCCAGTGTTTTCAAACTCTGGCAAATTTTATCCGGCTCTCGGTTTGTTTCTGTCTGTGTTGCAGCTTTTAGTTTCTTGCTTTTGTCGATCTTCCACGCATCGGGGTTCATCAAGTAATCTCTGAAAAGTGTTTCTTCATTTTAGCAACTGAAATTTAGTGCCCAATCATACATTTCGAACTCAAGTGGTCTTTGTATCAAAGATTGTGAGGAGCCAGCGGCAAACCGAAGCTTCGTAATGTGGCTTTCGGTAGCCAATTGCACGCAGTTTTCACTGCACTCGAATACATATGTGACTGAGCTTCGAAATACATGATGCGGCAATACATTTTCCCTTGACAATTACCTCTTCTCTATCAGCATTTTAACCCATTTTTCTTTCAAGTCAGCCATTTTTCCCGCTGCTCCGCCATATTCCTCCGGTAGCATTTCACGCGGGAAGTAATTGTACGGTGTATCGGCATTGGGTAGATGGAAATTGATCTTTGCGGTGAAAAGGCATTTTTTAATTCAAACATTATTTAGCAAGCTCTCTACTACCTCTCCCCGGCCACTTACCAATTTAAAAACCTCACTTTTAATGAACGGCTTCACCACAGACAGCACCTTGTCCAGATAGGAGGGGCAGTTGAGCACGTGTATGGCCTTCAAGCGCACCGGATGTGCCTCTTGCACGAACTTCATATAAACGCGAAGCGAACTGAAGACCGTGCGCGCCACATGCCGTAAGCTGTAGCCAGCCATGTCGAAAATGGGTACCTCACCGTCGCACATGCCCGCCTCATCGGGTACGACAAAGCGCAGATCCGCCATCATAAAGAACACTTTGATACTGGCCGTAAAATTGAACTAAAATTCAAATATTTAATACGATTTTTTGGAATATTTGCTATACATATATTTAATAGTAATAGCAACGATAAAAACAACAAGTATCACACCTTATCGGCCTCATAGTCGGTTAGGCGGTAGAAGAGCAGCTTGTTTTTGTCCGGTGTCAACCCAGGCAACGGCACTAGATCGCTGAAAAAGTAGTTTTTATAAGAAAGATAAAAATAAAAGTCGTAATATTTAAGCCGTTATGCATAAAATGTCAAAACTCATATCCACGTGTATTAAAAAAAAAATCAGTTGCACAGAGATTTTTCGCAATAACTGGTTTGGCCACCTTAACATCGTCGACCGACCACTGAAGGTGCAAAACTATCGATGGCATTATCGATAGTATCGATGTTTTTTATTTTTCGCTACCATCGATTGTTTTTTGGTCTATCGATATCGATATTTATTTTAGTTTTATTTATTCTTTTCTTTTCATTTCTTATAAACATCCAAGTTGAACTAAAAATTTGGTGTCTACTTTTTTAAAAGAGTAATGAAAAATTTCGAAAAGTACGGAAAACCTTGCATTTTTTTAAATACCGCTTACTCCAGTAAAAAACTGATACAACTTAACTTACAGCAAAACTTTAATATTATCTACTCACCACTATTTACTATTTAATAGAAGGTAAATAAAAACCATTACTTTTCAGATAAAAAGAAATGACTTCGTGTTCGAAATTTTCAATCTACATCCTGAATGCCTTATATATGACTTAGGATATCTAAAACCACAAATGTAAAATTTCAGCACGTCCAGCTTTTCAATTTCAATTAATTCCAAATTTTCAATAACTTTACTTCTAACTTAACAAATAAACAATTAAAAAAACGTGTCCAGTAGTTTACAAGGGTATCCCAACGCCTTGCCGAATATATTTTTAAGCAAATCTTTATACTAAAATTGAGCGAAAAGAATATAAATACGCTACTAATCGACGATATATCGATAGTTTTGAAAATAATATCGAATGCTATCGATAGTCTGACTATCGATAGTTTTGCACCTCTACCGTTCACCGTTATTACGCTACTCACGCTACTTGCAACAGCTGCTGTGACTCTTGATCGGTGGGATCGCGCTGCAGGAATATGTGCGGATACTTATTGCGCAGCGCATAGTTGAGTTCGAACAGTCGCTTGGCGTTCTCCACGTCGCCAAACATCGAATAGAGGAAGCGCTCGAGTACCGGCTTCTCTGCAATTAAACAATAAATAGACGAACAGTCAGAGTGCTGGAGAAATATATGTACATAGGTAGAGAAGGGAAGGGATGGGAAGCGTGAGACGCGAGGAAACGTGCTTGACTAGCTGGCAAAATAGCTAAGCTGTGAGTGTGTGCGTTACAAAAATTAAAATTAACTTTTCGCTAAATACTTTATTGAGTTTCTCGGCGTTTTCACGTGCTAAACGTGAGTCGCATACGCTGTAGATGGGCATATGGGCATTTCTAACGGTCGCGAACCGTACGTTCGTACGCTTTCGAAGTTCAAAAAACGGGAAACATAAATTTTTATTAATTTTTTCATGTTTCGATAGCATTTTTTTAGGTGCATACATATATTTGTGGTG
>NW_023463034.1:12602-15796 GCF_013731165.1 Rhagoletis pomonella | reverse complement strand
TCCATGTTATGGAATATGGTTAAAAAACAACTTTTCGTAGAAATGGTATAGAATTCTCGAAAGTCAATATTTTTCGATCGGAAACCTCTGGTTCTCTTAAGGATACTTTCAATAATAATACCCAGTTATTTATGTAACCATTTCTTAAAATTAACGATTTTGTATTGGCTCTTGCCATGGCGTTTTTCGGACTTTTGGCGGACCTATAATGTTTCATTTCAAGATAAAAAAATTTGTTATTTTTTTCGGTATAGAAAAATCCTAGGGGGTGAGAGCATACAATTTTCGACTTTTTCGCAGGCATTTTCCATACTTTGTGCAAAACTCTGAAATTTGCCAAAAAATTTAAAGTTTTTTTTTTGAGTTTGCCGTTCCGTAGTCCATTCAATTCTAGTACGTTAAAGTGCAAGTTTGCAGTACCTAGCTACTTACCGTTGATTTTTTACAATTTCAATCAAAGTATGTTCGAAAATTTATTGAATTTTTTCAAGTTTTGCATAGAGTTCGAAAATTTTACTTTTATGTTTTATGTTGTAGTATGAACTATATTTTATAGAAAAAATTAAAAACAAAATTTTTACATAAGTTGTGAAAAATTCTCTGTGCCTATACCTTTTCCCGTGACTGTATGTATGTCAAATTTTGAGTTCCTTCAGCGATTAATCTTCGAATGATAAAATCTTTATTTTTATTTTTTTTTTGTGAAATTTACTATATTTATTTTTTATTCTTCAGTTTTTACTAAACTATAAATTAAGTACATATCAAGTGTATGAATGCGATTTTTAATCTTTACACATATACATACATGTATAGATAGGTATACATAATTTATAACTGCTTCAATGAATGACTTTGTAGTTTATATGTATGTACTTGGTTTTTAATCAAAAATTACTGAATTGCGCTAGATCTATGTAGGTATGTAAGTAAGTATGAATGTATGTATGTATGTATGTATATTTTTGCATTATACAAATTCGCAAATTTACTTATGGTTTGTAGGTTTGGTACTTTCGTATGATTAGCTGTATGTATGGATGTGTGGGTGTGTATCAAACCTGTAAGCATGATGTTTACCTAATATTAGCTAATTTCATAGTTTCAAATTAACAATTTATACCAACATATGTACATATGTATGTATAAGGCTCGTATTTTTTTCGGTCAAAAAACTGTATATTACTGCGGAAAAAATTCGTTTCGCAGTCTCCATTAAAAAAAATAAGTTTTTACAGTACACTCTAAGCTAGTGAAATTTATTATAAATTTATACCACCTTTGTGTATTAAAAAATTTATGTAGCAGGAAAGTATTTTTTCATATAAATATAGCATTTTTGGGAAATAACCGCAGTATCCATTTTTTGAATCTAATAAAAGTATTAAAATCAAACATAAGTATAGATACGAGCGCTTATGCACATATGTATACATATATATTAAATGATATATTTATGTATATGTACTATATATACCATCCTAGTTCACATAAGTACGACTTTACATAATTTATGTTTTGAAACATTTATAAAAAAATAAAATCATTAGATACTAATTCTGTTCTTTTAAGCAAACCGCTTTCATTATTTATGCCTCTAAATTACACTGTGCTACCCAATACATTTTTTGTCATATCCTTTCTTTTAATCTTATACAATCTTTGTGTACTACTATATAAATTATAAAGGTATTTATTTAGTTAATTTTCTATACATATGCATACATATACATTGTATTTATGTGTATGTATATAGCGAACTTGTTTTTTTGTTTTTGTTTTTGTTTTTGTTTTTACCACACACTACACTTTTCCACCGGATTCATCGGCGCGCCGAGTTTGCATTTGTATGCCTCGGCAAAGTCTTTTGAGTTGGAAAGTGGCGCAAGTACACGTATGAAACCGGGTGAGTGCACCGAAGAGCGTATTTTGGTGACCGCATCCTCGGGCCGCATTGAACCGCACCAAATTTGTGCGTAATTTAAGAAGAATAGTTGATCGTGTGTTAGATTGAGACCGGGTAAAACCGGTTCAGGTCCATGCCGCTTTACCCATTTCTTGTAGGCCTACGTAACGCAACGGGCAAACTGTTTAATTCAAATTCAGAAGATTTTGAAGATTTCAAATAGATCACCTACCCGGAAAGCCTGCTTCAGTCCTCCATTGTCCGCTATGTTTTCGCCTTGCGTCATGCGCCCATTCACATACATATCCACCTCTTCGATCTTATATTTGGAATACTGATCGATTATGCATTGCGTGCGTTCACGGAAAGCTTCGATCGTGGCATTGTTCCACCATTGCATCATATTGCCATCCTTGTCAAATTGGCGTCCTATCACGATGAGAGAGACAGAAAAAAAAACGATCCAATGAAAAATTTATGAATATGTACTTAATTATTTCTAATGAAAATTATAATAAGTATAAGAAACAAGTAATTTTTAAACAAAAAAACACAACCGACTTTAATTCTCATATAAAAATTTAGGACTAATCGTTAATTTGCTTATGATCCAATGATCGGATATCAACCTTCGCCTTTTTTTTTGAAGTCGGTTATAAATAGGGTTAAAGGAGTTCTCTAAATTAGCAGATTTTTTTTTGATGTTTTCTGCTTTCAATAGAGAGATCGATATATGTAAGGGCATCGATAACAAAACCGATAAATAAATATTTGGCGGGAATCTCCTTCGATTTGTGCTGTGCGTCTAGATGTTGCCACACAAGCGGGAGGCACCCATCGTTTTTCGCCGCCTCCAAACACAAATGGTTTTATGTGAAACCTTTTCAACCGTTGTTTTAAAAAAACTTTTTCTAATTTAGATGTTGGCGTGGTATTGAACCTCTGATCTGCCATGTCGTAGTAAGTAAGTCTTGTTTTCTAAATAAAAAATCCTTTTTTTTCCCCACGTTACCTTTATCATCGAAGCCATGAGTAATTTCATGTCCAATTACGACACCGATTCCTCCGTAGTTTACAGATTTCGGATAATTGTTGCTATAAAATAACGGCTGGAATATTCCCGCAGGAAAGACTAAAAAATATTGTAAATTGCTTTTATTGAAATATTTTAAAGGCACAGCTTATTTTCGCAAAAAAATACCTATATCATTCTTGTTTGGATTGTAGAATGCATTCACCACTGCCGGCTCCGTCGTCCATTTCTCCTTGTCAACAGGCTGATGTAGCA
>NW_023463034.1:5323-12502 GCF_013731165.1 Rhagoletis pomonella | reverse complement strand
TGCCGGCTCCGTCGTCCATTTCTCCTTGTCAACAGGCTGATGTAGCAATTGTAAATTCTTATCCGAGTCCCATTTCAGTATATTAAGCACATTCTCCATGAAATTATCGGGAATTATTGTGAGCTAAAAGATAACGCATACATATGTATAAATTTTCAATAGGTTCATCTACACTAACTATTTACTTAATTGGAATTTCACACTCACATTTTCGTATTCCTTCTCCAGCTCTGTTGCGTTGTTGAGTATTTCCGGATAACCGATCCGTTCATTCATTGCGTTCGCCTTCTCCCTAGCCACCGCACGCGTCTCGTCATCCATCCAATGATTTTCTGCCAGCAGCTCATTGAATGCCTCTCGCAGCGTATGTATCATTTCCAGTGCTGTATCCTTGCTCTCCTGATTGAAATTGTCGCGTATGAAGAGAGCACCCACCGCCAAGCCCAGCTTTTTATTCGTCCATTCTACACACTGCGACCAACGCATGCGCTCCGACTGCACGCCCAACAATATCTTTCGGAATTCGATGCGTTCTCGCTGATACTCGTCGATCATGTGTGCCATTATGGACATCACCAAACGCCAGATAACATAATTGTGTACCACACGCCGATCGGCGGTCTCTACTATTTTTCCCATTTCCACAAGATATGGCATAGCATAGCTAACGAGCACTTCATCCGGCAACAATTGAATATCTGGTCCCAAAACTGTTTGTAAAAATATTGTCCAATTCAGTTGTGGCACTTGTCGCTGCAATTCGGTTAAAGTGATTTTCTTATAGATGGCGCTGGTGTCGTGACGATCTGCTTCGGGCAGCGAAGCATTCACTAATTTGATCTCGAGTTGCACCACTGCGTCTAGCTCCAGCGCTGCAGTCGCGGGATCAGCACCCAATAGAATTGCCGTCTGTGTCATGTACTTATGGTAGGCTTTCAAATCATTCTCACTGCTCAGCTTCAGGTAGTAATCGCGTGAGGGGAGCGCCAGCTGTAGCTGATCGATTTGCAAGATGTTAATCGAAGAGTTCTTATCATCGGCGCCCACATAGAGTTCGACAAGTACTGGTTCACTATAATTACCACGCATGAGGCCCATTAACTGCTCGATGGTCATGTTCGGTGGCTGCCAATTGGGCGTGATCACAGGCCAGCCGCCGAGCGATTTGAGCACCTCCTTCAGGCGACCCTCTCCAATTTTGCGTATTTGAGCTAGAAGGGAGAAATTGCTTAGTACTCGTATCCTTTTAACATATGTATGTACATATTTATTATAATTTTTGTTTGAGTGTGCGTTGCCAAATGAGCCTCGTCTCGACTTACGTAAATCCATGCAGCTTTTGTAAAACTGTTTCGCCTTGATTGTGGCGTTGTTGTCATTGTCATTGATGGGCTCCTCAAGCACGCCTTTTAACACCACCTGCTGCTCGTCAGAGAGAACCTAGCAGAAATATTTGGTTTCATATATTATACATAATTTATGTCTATGTGTTAAAAACTAATTTTCTTATGAATCCTAATAAACATTTAACGAGAAAGGCAGAAAAATTAAGCGGCAATGAAAAGCTTTTCGATCGCGAAAGAACCTTTCTTTACTTGAAACACAGATCGTCTAACGCTCCTCTGGAAAAGACTGAGTAGCATCGACTAAAATGATTAATTGAAATCGGTTACACGAGTATCTATGATAAGCTTGAGACTGTGGTCTTCAAGTGATTGGGTAATTTCTTCGCATTTTCTTCCGCTTTGAAATGTGTTTATTGAAAACTGTGGGTTAAATATATATCTGTGTTCGTATGGAATAGTAGCTTATGTGGCATTCCCTTTATTCTTTACAGGGACGGAAAATAATCATTATTTTTAAAATTTTGGCAAAAAAAAAAAACAAGTTGTAATCGTTGTAAAACAATTTCAACTATTCACATGTATTTGTGTTCGTACGTTCTACTGTAATTTACAATTATTTTTATTTTCGAGTTTAATCAATAAAGTTTAAAAATAGTAATTAATATTTGAGTTATATTTTTTCACTCAAAGCGAATAATTATTACTTGATTTGTATTTTTTCGATCAAAAATAATGATTACTTGCTGATTATTATTTTTTCGCTTAAAGATAATAATTATTATTGAGTTTTATTTTTTCACTTGAGAATAATGATCATTCAAAATACTCAAAAGCTATACCAGCTAGCATTAAGTCCCAAAAGTTTCAGGTCAAAAGTCAAAATTTCAGTAGATTGCGTCTGTATGGCTTTTTCAATTTCATACATAATCATTATTTTTAAGTGGAAAAATAAAACTAAATAATAATTTTTATTTGTGATCGAAAAAATAAAAATCAAATAATAATTATTTCCGTTGAGCGAAAAAATGAAACTCAATAATAATTATTATTTTTAAGCGAAAAAAAAATCATAACATAATGATTAAATGCTGATTTAATTTATTTTACTCATAATGATTACCGTCCCTGATTGTTTAAACGACATGGAATTTTTTGCTGAGACTTAATACGAATATTCTTCAACGGCTCGGCGCCAGTGACATATTGAGGATAAAAAAGTGCCAAGTAGTAAAATAAAAGTGCCAAAAAATGTGCCATCTTGTTTAGTTCTTCCCATTTAGGAATTAAATAAGAACTACATTTCTAAAACAAAAGGGCGATGCCAAAATAAGATAAACCAGTTAAATAATCTTTAGAAATTAGAAAATATTAGTTGCGAAAAATAAGTACATGCAAAGGATTTCACAAAAATGTACTGAAATATAACTATTTTTGAAAAGTGCCATTTTGGCACATTGTGTAAAATTGAAAAATTAAGTGCCATTTGATGTAAAGTAGGGCCAAAAATGCCACAGTTTGAGCCAAGTTGGCAGCCCTGAACACAGATATATTTTAACTTTACAGCGTGCTTATGGTCGAAAACCGGTCTGAGATGGACCAAAATTTTATTCGCTTGCGATTCCGGCTCTGACTGGTTTCACTGTAGTAACCAAAAATTATAAGATACCCAAAGTTAAAAAAAAAAAATGAAAATCGTGAAAAAAATAACACCGACTTATTCAAATTTATACGTACATACTACATATCGTTACGTTAATTCACCACGGCCCTAACCAGCAAATTTTCTATTTTATAGGAGAAACAAAAAAAACATTCTAAAAGAAGAAAATCGAAAGCTGCAAATAGAGCTTTTTAAAAAGTTGCATTATTCCGGTGTTTTTGACACTAACACTTTCAAATTTTTAGCGAAGGTGTATTTTAATATATCCTATCAAAATCTGTGAAAAACGCAGTTTCTAAAGATGTGTTGGTTAGGGCTTTTGTGAATTAAGGTACCGATATGTGTTTTAACCTTACCTCGAATGTACTAATGGAGCTGCGATCTTCGGGTATGATATGTATCTTGTTCCATGTGCCACAGGCGAACTGAAAAAAGTTTGTGCAAGGGTCCGCTGTTGTATCCATGGCCGAAAGCAACGAGGCAGCTGAAGAAAGAAAATCAAGTACAATTTTACATAAGTATGTATGTAAGTACATATGTGTGTGTTGTATGCTAACATCTTTCAATTAAAGACTACTTCACTTATAATTGCGGTGACCATTCGTACCGATTTTAGCGGAACAGTACCGATTTTGAGAAAATTGTCCCGCTGAATATTTTTTTAAAGTCGGGACGTATAAGTGTCCCGATTTTTCATATTTGTACCGATTAACTCCTGATTATCAGTGTTTTCTTTATTAATTTAATAAGAGTTTTCCTGTACTCTGGCCCAAAAGATAATCGGTTATATTTTCATAAAAAATAATAAAATTTTTTTAAACAAAGAAAAGGAGTAAAAACTTGCTAAAATGTCTTTTACCTATTTACATTCTCGCCACTGTATATATTGTGTGTTTACATTTTTGCGATAATTTTTCAAGTTTTTTCTCTTTGTTTTGTTTTAAATAAAACTGAGTTGAAAGATGTTATGTCTTTTTATTCTAAAAACAATATTGTAGGTTCGGATTCGATGCTTTCGAAATGCTCCGATTTTTGGCCAGAGAAATCTGGTCACCGTACTTATAATATGATACGGTTGCTTTGAAAAAAAAATACTGTTGACTCAAGGGTGTACGGCGAACTTTTTTTGTTTGCTTGCAAGATGGTGCCGTCTAATGTACACACATATACTCTTGTGGTCAGCTGATGAAGTTAAGTCACATTTTAACCAGTTTTGGCTATTTTTCTTTTGTTTATTTAATATTTATAAATTTTTTTATGAAAGTCTAGCACATAGCATAACCAGCACTACATAACTCCCAATTTAAAACTTCGCACAAAAATTATAAAAATTCAACAAACTTTAATAATTACACTCAAAATTTTTAACTTTTTAGTTAGAATTTTACATCCCCCTGGGAGTTTTCGAATTAACTTCGGCCATCAGGATTTCCCCTCCATAATGTTCATTTGATTACAGTGGTTCCATATAGCATACAAAGCTGACCAAAATACAAAATCAAATCAGACCAAGTTGAACTTGCTTTGTTGTAGGTTCTTTGGGCAACCAATTACAAATTTGATGCCAGATTTTAAAAATTCAAAATCCCGTATCCAATATGGCGACCTGAATATTCAAAAAATCATTTAATTTCAACAAAAATTACACACTTGGGGTTTTGGGGGTTGCTAACTACTAGAACACGGTGCTATAAAAAAAAAATACGACATCCACTCGAAACAAAACTGAGTGTAGATTGTAGGTGGGGTCGAGTACAATATGAAAATAGGTTTGTTAATAGTTCCTGAACCCTCTATTTTTTTACTAAAAAAAAAATGTTATTTTCGTACTTGATCAATTGACTTGACTTGATCTAAAAGAAAATGAATTTACAAACAAATTGATACATTACTCAATAACCTAGGATAAAAATCGTCTAAGTTAAGCAATTTCAGTAGAAATACGGCCATCAATTTATATGTGTACATGTACCGGACGTTCAGATTTTTTGAGCAGTGAGGCTAAGGAGCTCATCATTACTTAGTCAAATTTGATATAAACATACAATGGCTCTTTAGCGAAAATTTGGTTTTTCATAGAATTTTAGGAAAAAGGGCGTGACAGGATTTAAAGTTGGAATTGCATTTGCAAATTTTTTGCCTGCTGCCATAGCAACCGTATACATTTTGTTGTTGTGAATTTACAAATGCAACGAATATGCAAATCCAAGAGCATATGCACAAGATCCTGATCAGCCCTATTAACTCCGATCACGTTATTAGAGTATTTCTAACGGGTACAATGTTAATTTTTAAAAGGAGAAAAAACCATCAATTTCCGCGAGCTGCGACTTTATGCTTATATTCATGAGTAGGAACTTCATAGCAAGCATTGTCTTTTCAGTAAAAATATCCGTTATTGTGTTCTTTATAAAACTACGATAAATTGAGCATAGCAATTGAAAGCAAATTTTTTGTTTACTTTTGGCAGTTTTTTTGCTATTGGGGACTTGTGTGCGCCTGTTATTCTTCGTTCGTAACTGTGATACACCTAAACTTTTTAATGGAACCAGGCTGGTAGTAAAACAAATGAATCCACAGATCTTACAATTGAATTTAAATGCCGTCAGTTTCCTCTGGGGCTAAGCTTTGCCACTTAAGGCTAGGTATTGATCGGATGCTCCCGAATGGGAAGTCCGAATAATATATATCTTTATATACCTATTTTTTCACCCCGACCGACGTACATGTGTATATTCATATTACAAATAATTAAATAAATTTACAATATCGATGTGAAAAACTTTTAAAAGCGTTTCTATTTATTTCATTTGTTGTTTAACGTAATAAGTCTTACCATACGTATATGGCTCGAATACCAAAGCAAACAGGTTGTGCTCCGCATTCACGCACACACACATACGTATGCATTTAAATATGTATGTATGTACATATGTATGTGCAAAAGCACATTCAAGTGTCCGCTCTAAACCTTTTAGAATTCATTGAGAAGTTAAGTTTTCAAACAAGGAAATGTGTGCAAATGTCAGTGTATACTTTATCGAAAGAGGTCAGGGTAAATGGGTTGTGGTTGTTGGTGTTGGGATATGTAGGAAAACCTTAGGTGCATATACACCAACATACATACATCGACATATGTATCTATCTGCAAAAAACAAAAAACAAAAAAATATACATAGATATGAGCCGTTTATTTTCAAACTGACATAAGTAATTTTCACATCTTCTGCTTAAATGATTGGCACTTCTAATTGAATGCATCTGTAAATCGTTCTACTGTCATAAACAAATGACAAAACTTCTTACGGTTTGGCTGTTGAAGTTGAACGAATATCAGACGCGTTCAGATACAGTTAAATGATCACTCATTGAAGTCGAATGGGATGATAGGACTTATGCCACTTTCAAAATAAACGGTTCACTTAACTGCCACGTACATATCGATATGAATGCGTATGTGTTCACATACATACATATGTACATATGTATACAATAAACAAAGGAGTGTTACTAAACGTTACTCATACGCCCGGTAGAACTTTCATAGGTAGGAGCGTTTTTAAATCAGTTGTGTTTGAAGCGGTGATTCATGAACCGCCATCGGCACGGTGCTTGTGTACATGCATACTTATACTAGGTTCACATATAAGTAGGTTATCCTCATTTTCGAGCTTAACACCCTAATCTGTAATTATAACAAGAGATTAGCCATACAAAATTCGTCCCTTGTTAATCTGTAATTATAAAATAATCTCAGATTTAACCGATAACTTTTCGGTGTCCATCCTAGTTTTATCGATTGTTTTTGCGAAAGAGAGGAGAAATGCCAAATGTAAAAGTAAACAAAAATGTACGCTAGCAAGTAAAAGAGGTTTGTAAGGGTATTTTTAATAAAATGTTAAGTTAAAATATATTTATATTGCTTATTATTGCAGAAAAACGTGATCACGGTGGCACAGAGAAGAAACATAACTTTTCCTTGAGACGTAAGAATAACAAGCACAACAAATTTGACGGCTAATAATCTGAGATTTGCCTGTGTAAACGGGGTGATTAAAAAACGAGCTTTGATTGAGATAATATTGATATGTGAACATAGTTTTAGGTACATATTTATAAATATAAGTACATGTTTGTGTATAAAATTCGATATTAGCACGAGGAACGCAACCG
>NW_023463034.1:0-5223 GCF_013731165.1 Rhagoletis pomonella | reverse complement strand
CGGTTGCGTTCCTCGTGCTAATATCGAATTTTATACACAAACATGTATGTACTTATTTATAAATATCTACCTAAGTATACATGTACACACGCACAGTGCCGATGGCGGTTCATGAATCACCGCTTCAAACATAACTGATTTAAAAACGCTCCTACCTACAAAAGTTCTACCGGGCGTATGAGTAACATTTAGTAACACTCCTTTGTTTATTGTATACATATGTACATATATGTATGTACATATGTGAACACATACGCATTCATATACATATGTACGTGGCAGTTGTATGTGAACCGTTTATTTTGAAAGTGGCATAAGTCATTTCATCCCATTCGACTTCAATGAGTGATCATTTTTACCTGTATCTGAACGCGTCTGATATTCGTTCAACTTCAACAGCCAAACCGTAAGAAGTTTTGTCATTTGTTTATGACGGTACACCGATTTACAGATGCATTCAATTAGAAGTGCCAATCATTTAAGCAGAAGATGTGGAAATCACTTATGTCATTTTGAAAATAAACGGCTCATATCTATGTATGTTTTTTTTTGTTTTTTGCAGTTAGATACATATGGCGATGTATGTATGTTGTTGTATATGCACCTAAAGTTTTCCTACATATCCCAACACCAACAACCACAACCCATTTACCCTGACCTCTTTCGATAAAGTTATACACTGACATTTGCACACATTTCCTTGTTTGAAAACTTAACTTCTCAATGAATTCTAAAAGGTTTAGAGCGGACACTTGAATGTGCTTTTGCACATACAAATGTAGTACATACATATTTAAATGCATACGTATGTGTGTGTGCGTGAATGCGGAGTACAACCTGTTTGCTTAGGTATACGAGCCATAGACGTATGGTAAGACTTATTACGTTAAACAACAAATGAAACAAATAGAAACGTTTTTAAAAGCTTTTCGCATCGATATTGTAAATTTATTTAATTAGTTTCCGACGTCGGTCGTGGTGAACAAATAAGTATATAGAGATATATATTATTCGGATTTCCCACTCGGGAGCATCCGATCAATATCTAGCCCTAAATAAAGCAAGTGTTTTTTGCACCTTTTTTGGCTTGACCCTGCAGTTCTTTTGCCGACATGGCAAAGCTTAGCCCCAGAGGAAACTGACGGCATTTAAATTCAATTGTAAGATCTGTGGCAGTTATAATTGTTGCTTCAATTATAATTGGCCTTCATTTGTTTTACTACCAGCCTGGTTCCATTAAAAAGTTTAGGTGTATCACAGTTACGAACGAAGAATAACAGGCGCACACAAGTCCCCAATAGCAAAAAAACTGCCAAAAGTAAACAAAAAATTTGCTTTCAATTGCTATGCTCAATTTATGGTAGTTTTATAAAAAGCACAATAACGGATATTTTTACTGAAAGCAAGGGGGGGAGGGGAAATAACACAAACGGCAATAACGCAAATTTGTGTTATTTCCCAATTGAATGTCAAATAACACAAATTTACTTTATATCATTTCTCGTTGAGCAATAAGACCAACTTTTGAGTAATAAAGCAAAATAGTGCACATATGTAGGTAGTCACCCAGTTACATTTGACAAAAAGTGGTACATGAACAAGTTAAATGGACGGATTTGTAAGTATACAATTTTCAAAGTGCCGCGTTCGACATCGCGCTCGCATCCTACGCCCCCCGGTACTATTCCGCCAAAATTGGTACGAATGGTAACCGTAATTATAAGTGAAGTAGTCTTTAATTGAAAGATATAAGCATACAACACACATATGTACCTACATACTTATGTAAATTTGTACTTGATTTTCCTTCTTCAGCTGCCTCGTTGCTTTCGGCCATGGATACAACAGCGGACCCTTGCACAAACTTTTTTCAGTTCGCCTGTGGCACATGGAACAAGATACATATCATACCCGAAGATCGCAGCTCCATTAGTACATTCGAGGTAAGGTTAAAATACATATCGGTACCTTAATTCACAAAAGCCCGAACCCACATTTCTTTAGAAACTGCGTTTTTCACAGATTTTGATAGGATATAATAAAATACACCTTTGCTAAAAATTTTAAAGTATTAGTATTTTCTTCTTTTAGAATGTTTTTTGATTCTCCTGTAAAATAGAAAATTTGCTGGTTAGGGCTGTGGTGAATTAACGTAACGATATGTATAGTATGTACGTATAAATTTTAATAAGTCAGTGTTATTTTTTCAAGATTTTCATTTTTTTTTTTTACTTTGGGTATCTTATAATTTTTGGTTACTACAGTGAAACCAGTCAGAGCCGGAATCGCAAGCGAATACAATTTTGGTCCATCTCAGACAGGTTATCGACCATAAGCACTCTGTAAAGTTAAAATATCTCTGTGTTAAGGGCTGCCAACTTGGCTCAAACCGTGGCATTTTTGGCCCTATTTTACATCAAATGGCACTTAATGTTTCCAATTTGGCACAATTTTCTCATTTCTAAAGATTATTTAACTGGTTTATCTTATTTTGGCATTGCCCTTTTGTTTTAGAGATGTTGTTCTTATTTAATTGCTAAATGGGAAGGATTAAACAAGATGGCACCTTTTTTGGCACTTTTATTTTACTACTCGGCACTTTTTTATCCTCAATATGTCACTGGCGCCGAGCCGTTGAAGAACTTTTGGCAAATTATATTCGTATTAAGTCTCAGCAAAAAATTCCACGTCGTTTAAACAATCAGGGACGCTAATCATTATGAGTAAAATAATTTAAGTCAGCATTTAATCATTATTTTATGATTTTTTTTCGCTTAAAAATAATTATTATTATTGAGTTTTATTTTTTGGCTCAAGGGAAATAATTATTATTTGATTTTTATTTTTTCGATCACAAATAATGATTATTTTATGATTTTTATTTTTTCCCTAGGAAATAAAAATTATTATTGAGTTTTACTTTTACTTTTTTTTACTTAAAAATAATGATTATTTATGAAATTAAAAAAAAAAACCATACAGACGCAATCTACTGAAATTTTGACTTTTGACCTGAAACTTTTGGGACTTAATGCTAGCTGGTATAGCTTTTGAGTATTTTGAATGATCATTATTCTCAAGTGAAAAAATAAAACTCAATAATAATTATTATCTTTAAGCGAAAAAATAATAATCAGCAAATAATCATTATTTTTGATCGAAAGAATAAAAATCAAGTAATAATTATTTGTTTTGAGCGAAAAAAATAACTCAAATATTAATTATTATTTTTAAACTTTATTGATTAAACTCGAAAAATAAAAATAATTGTAAATTACAGTAGAACGTACGAACACAAATACATGTGAATAGTTGAAATTGTTTTAAAACTTGTTTTTTTTTTGCTAAAATTTATAAAAACAATGCTTATTTTTCGTCCCTGTAAAGAATAAAGGGAATGCCACATAAGCTACTATTCCATACGAACACAGAAATATATTTAACCCACAGTTTTCAATAAACACATTTCAAAGCGGAAGAAAATGCGAAGAAATTACCCAATCACTTGAAGACCACAGACTAAAGCTTATCATAGATACTCGTGTAACCGATTTCAATTAATTCTTTTAGTCGTTGCTACTCAGTCTTTTCCAGAGGAGCGTTAGACGATCTGTGTTTCAAGTAAAGAAAGGTTCTTTCGCGATCGAAAAGGTTTTCATTGATGCTGCTTAATTTTTCTGCATTTCTCGTTAAATGTTTATTAGGCTTCATAGGAAAATTGCTTTTTAACACATAGACATAAATTATGTATAATATATGGAAACAAATATTTCTGCTAGGTTCTCTCTGACGAGCAACAGGTGGTGTTAAAAGGCGTGCTTGAGGAGCCCATCAATGACAATGACAACAACGCCACAATCAAGGCGAAACAGTTTTACAAAAGCTGCATGGATTTACGTAAGTCGAGACGAGGCTCATTTGGCCACGCACACTCAAACAAAAATTATAATAAATATGTACATACATACATATGTTAAAAGGATACGAGTACTAAGCAATTTCTCCCTTCTAGCTCAAATACGCAAAATTGGAGAGGGTCGCCTGAAGGAGGTGCTCAAATCGCTCGGCGGCTGGCCTGTGATCACACCCAATTGGCAGCCACCGAACATGACCATCGAGCAGTTAATGGGCCTCATGCGTGGTAATTATAGTGAACCAGTACTTGTCGAACTCTATGTGGGCGCCGATGATAAGAACTCTTCGATTAACATCTTGCAAATCGACCAGCTGCAGCTGGCGCTCCCCTCACGCGATTACTACCTGAAGCTGAGCAGTGAGAATGATTTGAAAGCCTACCATAAGTACATGACACAGACGGCAATATTATTGGGTGCTGATCCCGCGACTGCAGCACAGGAGCTAGACGCGGTGGTGCAACTCGAGATCAAATTAGTGAATGCTTCGCTGCCCGAAGCAGATCGTCACGACACCAGCGCCATCTATAAGAAAATCACTTTAACCGAATTGCAGCGACAAGTGCCACAACTGAATTGGACAATATTTCTACAAACAGTTTTGGGACCAGATATTCAATTGTTGCCGGATGAAGTGCTCGTCAGCTATGCTATGCCATATCTTGTGGAAATGGGAAAAATAGTAGAGACCGCCGATCGGCGTGTGGTACACAATTATGTTATCTGGCGTTTGGTGATGTCCATAATGGCACACATGATCGACGAGTATCAGCGAGAACGCATCGAGTTCCGAAAGATACTGTTGGGCGTGCAGTCGGAGCGCATGCGTTGGTCGCAGTGTGTAGAATGGACGAATAAAAAGCTGGGCCTGGCGGTGGGTGCTCTCTTCATACGCGACAATTTCAATCAGGAGAGCAAGGATACAGCGCTGGAAATGATACATACGCTGCGCGAGGCATTCAATGAGCTGCTGGCAGAAAATCATTGGATGGATGACGAGACGCGTGCGGTGGCTAGGGAGAAGGCGAACGCAATGAATGAACGGATCGGTTATCCGGAAATACTCAACAACGCAACAGAGCTGGAGAAGGAGTACGAAAATGTGAGTGTGAAATTCCAATTAAGTAAATAGTTAGTGTAGATGAACCTATTGAAAATGTATACATACATATGCGTTATCTTTTAGCTCACAATAATTCCCGATAATTTTATGGAGAATGTGCTTAATATACTGAAATGGGACTCGGATAAGAATTTACAACTGCTACATCAGCCTGTTGACAAGGAGAAATGGACGACGGAGCCGGCA
>NW_023463033.1:0-15799 GCF_013731165.1 Rhagoletis pomonella | reverse complement strand
TGATGAGCCAAGCTGGTTTAGCGTTGACCATCGTGATGAGCCAAGCTGGTTTAGCGTTGACCATGCTGAAAATGCCAGCGACTTATCACTTCACTAAGTTCAGCGAAGAGATATTTGAGAATTGCATAAAAAATGCATACCCAATTAAGAACGAGCGAAATACTTTTAAACACAAGTGCGTGTGTGTGTTCGCTGCACTTGGTTTATGCGGGAATGCAATATAAATGCGTGTGGGTGTTCGCTGTTCTTTGTTTATGCGGGAAATGCATAAGTCGCTTAAACACTTATGTTTTGCTTGGTGGGAATTGAAAAATTAAAAAGTAATATTAATATCATGTTCTGACCGACAACGAAAACACTTTGAAAACGAGTTTTGGAATTGTGGGCTGAAGGCTGTTCACACCGGCTGTTAGTGTTTTCGTTGACATTTCTTACATCCTCTCATTGCAGTTTTGCTACACAAAAACAAAACCAAAATGCTTTTCCCACATTTTCTTTTCATTAGCAACCTCTTACTTTCATTCTTATTTTACTTTGGCCAGCCAATTAACAATAAATACGAAATAGCGTATTAAAGATGATAAAATATGACTTCCACTTCGATAAATAATCGAAAAAAACTAGTGAAGACACCGATTGGAACGAGTGTAACGTGAGTTTTCAAGTAGTTTTCAGCGAAAACTGGTTTTCGTTTGACCGATTTTACATGGACGAAAACACATGTTTTAAGACTATGTTCAAACAGGCCAATTAGCTGAGGCAATTAAGTTTTAAATTGCGGCATTGAGTTCGGTGTTCTCACAACCGTCAGCTGCGCAATTAGCGATACGATATCAGCCGTTGGATTACTTACAGTGATGGAAAAGTTGGTGCAATCGTACCTTTATTTAGTTTGAAAGTACATTCGATACAAATTCGCAAATCAGTTGTTATTTTTATTGACATTTCATGGCATTTTCTGGCGCGGGAAACAGGTGTAATAGCTTCCCTTATATGTGAAGGGGCATACAATTGATACAGAAGTGTGGTCAAATTAACGCAACTGTAGTTGATTTTGCTAGATAGACGGAAAATATTTCTTTTTAAAACGTCAGATCGAAGAACTGGGAGGAAATTGACTCACATTTTCTACAACATAGCTTCGTCTCGCGCTGCTCAAAGAGACTCTTTTCATAGCCAAAATTTTTTTATTGTGAGTGCAGAAGTTGATATGGCATCGATGGGAATTTGTATCCTACTATTTTCTTTATTTAGAAATACATATTTACATTTTAAGTACATCAATCCACTTTTAGGTAAAGTTTTCCGTAAACTAGATACAATTTTATAATTCACTTTTCCCACATTAAATTGGTGAAAAGGTTCTTAATTGCCAATTAGGTGCCTGTTTGAACATAGTCTATTAGACTATGTTACCCAATTTATCATACGAAAATTCAAATTATTAATTGCCAATTAATAATTAATTGCCTCAGCTAATTGGCCTGTTTGAACATAGTCTTAGCTCGAAAACTAGTTTTAGCAACGAAAACATATTTTCGATGTCGGTCAGAACATGGTATTAATGACATTTAATTAGTTTTATCTTTTACTTAATAATAGGTATTCTGCTAGGGTGTATCTTAGCTCACAAGCATTTCGGGAAGAGTTGTTTGACGAAAACCTTCCTATTGCTCGAAGTGAGGTTGTTTCTGTTCTCCATAGACCTGGACGTACAATTCCATCAGTCTCATTGTCCATGAATGATGGTGGGCAATATGACCCGTCATTCGTTTTTAAAAAGTTGTGCAGAACCAAAGCAGCACCAACAACTTTTTACCCCGATATTCGAGACATATTTAGGGTACCGCGTAAAATTCTCCACCTTGCAGTCAAAATACCAAAGGTATTTTCAGTTCTCCGTGCTCTAGACAGCTGTTTATTAAAATCTTCTCACTTTTCTGTTAGACGTAGACCAGGATACGGCCGCATTAAAACCGGCTTTAACGGGAAAGCAGCATCACCTACTAAATAATGTGGAAAGGCGACATTGCTATTTGGTAACAAAGCATTTGGAGGTAGCTCTGATTTTTCAGAAAATAAACGCTTTCCAAGCTTTGAGTAAGCGAGTACGCCACCATCACACTTTGGCTACCAAATGCCCCAATATCCACAGCCGCAAATGTGTAATTTGCATCGCAAATACCCAGAAAAGAAATAAAAAAAAGGGTTCAGAAGAGAAAAAAATACAGAAGTACCTTTGTAGTTGTAATACATGGATCCTGAATTTGGTGGACAAGTTATACTGACGTGCTTTCCGTCGATAGATCCGATGCAGGTTGGCAAATCCCACATATTTTGGAAGTCCTCAGCTATTCTTTGCCATTCATTCAAATTGGGCTGTGAAAGATAAAACTGACTTAGTTATTGCCATGACGATTCTCCGTTTAACCGAAACCATGATCCAATAATACAAGGTTAGATAGCCTGGCAGTTGTCTCGCTCCCGCATTCTGCCTTAACCTGTGTTGCCTTCTTTTTTGATTTGTAGAAACTACTACTAAAATACAAGAAGAAATATTGTCTTCGTATAAAAAGTTCAACAGGCAACACTGCCGATATTTTCATCGATTGTTTCGTGGAAATTCATTTTCTTATTGGGCAAATTCAAGTAAGTATGGCAAAAAAATCAAAAATAATGGAAATATTTTGAATTACAACAATAATTTACATATTTATTTGCAGGGTATCGGAGTTATTCATAATTTGTATTCAAAAAGTAGCGTTTTACAACAAGTGCAGCCGTTGCAAGTAAGTTTTGCATGCTAGGATCCCTGTGTATCCGTCCACGTATGGCTGGTGTAGAAAACACAAATATTAATAAATATATTTTCTTGTGAAGGTCAGGATCACTTGGGTGTCCGTCCACGTTTGCTGGTGCATGTATTTTTTACCACTGCAGCGTTTGCATATTTACAAGTAAGTATACCACTCCATAAAAGCGAAAATGGAAATATTAATAAAGATATTTTCTTGTGCTCATTGGGACTGATTGCAGAAAAAAGTACACAACATTACAAAAAATTGACATTTTTAAAAAACGAAATGTAATTAAATTGCGATATTGAAGACATATTTTTAGGGCCGGTTACTCAATGTCCGGTTAACACTAATCTGCGGTTAAACATCGTTATCGACGTCTTCGACTCCATGCATACAACAGGGAGTCGGTAACGTCGATAACAATGTTTAACAGGAGATTAGTGTTAACCAGACCTTGAGTAACCGGCACTTAAAGTTTAACCGATTAATGATTAACAAGACTGATTGGAGAAAAAAGAAAAAAACACTCCACAAAAATTAGATTTTTAAATAACCAAATTTAATTAAATTGCGGTATTGAAGATATAACTTTTAAATGTAACCAATATGATTAGCAAGACTGATTGGAGGAAAAAGTAGAAAACTTACTAAAAAATTTAAATTAAAAAAACCCAAATGTAATTCAATTTAAGATATTGAACATGTAATCTTTAAATGCAACTAATATAATTTTTAAAAGATTAATTTATATGCTTACTAGCTTATACCCGCGGGTTTCACCCCGCGCTTTTATACAAATATGAAAAATAATTTAATGATGTTAGATTTTATTTCTGTGCCCATTTCGTTATAGCTCGTCATTTTTTAAGCGAGTTAAGGTATTTAGGCCGTTTAAAACTATGAAATTATAAAATCTCGTCTGCGCGCTAGGCATACGAAACTTATTAATCCCTCTAAGTTTACCTTAAAATGGTTCCAGGTATACGATGCGTGAACGTGTAACTTTCTTGGAGGTGCCACGGCGGGTTCTAATATTTCCAACTCAAATTTAGTAACCTGGCCTTGATAAAATACCACTTTTCATTACTGTAGCAAATGCCTCAAGAGAGCTTTAGATTATAAGGCCGAACCCGGCTCTCCCTTTTCCATTTAATGAAATTTATTCTGTCAGTACGGCACTTATAAAATAAATCTCCATAGCAAATTTAAAATACTTCGAGAGATTTTCTATCCTTCCAGAGATATGTATTAAAAAGTTTTTAGTATGTATGGGAGGCGACATGCCTCCTTTTTTAATAACTCACATTTTTTCCATGAGCAATTGATACATTTTGCATACACAACTCCATACCAAGTTCCAGTATTCTTCCACAAACACTTCCTGGGATATGTGGCAAGAAAAAGTAAATTTGTACTGGAAGTGCCCGTTTTTCTTATAACCCTAATCTTCTTCCATGAATTTAGAATTGATTTTACATACCCCAGTACCAAGTCCCAGTACTCAACCATGAACACCTTTAGAGATAAGCAGTATAAAACAGTAAATTTGTACGGGAGGAACCATGTCCCCTTTTCGAATAACGCAAATTTTTCTCCATGAGTATGGAATTCATTTTGTATACACATCTCGGTGCCAAGTTCCAGTCCTCTGCAATAAACACCTCCAGAGATATGCAGCATAGACAAATCAATTTGCATGGGAGTTGCCACACCACCTTTTACAATAACTCTCATTTTTCTCTATAAGTATGGTATTAGTATGTATTTCCATACCAAGCTTGAGTACGTTACCCCAAACATTTGAAGAGATATACAATATGAAACTTTCAGTCAGTATGGGAGGTGCTACGCCTTTTTTCCAAAAACGTCCATTTTTCTCCGTGAATATGAACATGATTTCACATGGTGTTGGCAAACTGTTAATTTGATTAACGATTAAAAATTACCGATTAAACTGTTAATCGCGTTTGACGATTAAAATTAATTAGTCGTAATCAACTGTACGATTAATTATAAAATTTTTTAATCGTTAATCGCTGGTTGCGATTACGTTTAATTAAATTAAAACATTAATCGTTAATCCAATTAAAAATAAAATTTGATTAATTTGTCTAGTTTATCCGAGTTTGAAACCAGACACCAGTTATAGTAACTATTATGTGTTTTACGCTTATAAAAAGCACGTAATATAAAAAATTAATAATTATTGTTATTAGTAATACATAAACTGGGAATTAATTTTTTAATCGCGGTTGCGATTAACTGTTTAGTCAGATTAAAATTAATCATGATTAACTGTAACCAGATTGAATTTAATCGAATTAACTAACTTATTAAAACATCAATCGATTAATGCCATCGTTGATTTCACATACATATCACTATACCAAGTTTCAAGTCTCTCCCACAAATACTTCCAGAGATATGTATGTAATATGAAAATTCCAATTTGTATGGGAGGGGCCTTGAGTTAGCGGACTTACTTTCAGTCTAAGACCATCCTTCCGAAATCCGTAGTAAGTGTACTAAAACCGTAGTCAGAAAACCGGTTAAGGAAATAGCCTCTTTCAATCCAGGTCATAAACCATCTTTGAACAAAATTTCATTTTCAAACAGGTGGCAATTCCTAAAAAAGTAGCCTATTTTCCAGTCTTGGTCATAAGCTATCTGTGTGCAAACTTTCATGCAAATAAGTTCAGTCATTTCTGGGTATTAATTAAATTAAACATTTCTAACAGGTGGCAACTCTTAAAAAAGTAGCCTACTTTCTAACCTAGGTCATAAGCTATCTGTGTGCAGAATTTCATGCAAATCCGTTTGGTCGTTTCCGCGTATTAATTTAATTCAACTTTTTTAACAGGTGGCAACTCTTCCAAAAAATTAGCTTATTTTCCACTGTAGGTCATAAGCTATCTGTGTGCAAAATTTCATACAGATCCATTCAGTCGTTTCCGCGTATTAATTTTATTAAACTTTTTAACAGGTGGCAACTCTTAAGAAAAGTAGCCTATTTTACAATCTAGGTCATAAGCTATCTGTGTGCAAATTTTCATGCAAATCCATTCAGTCGTTCCCGCATATTAAATAAATTAAGCTTTTTTAACAGGTGGCAACTCTTAAAAAAATAGCCTATTAACCAATCTGACCCATAAGCTATCTGCGCACCAAATTTCATGCAAATCCGTTCAGTCGTTTCCGCGTGATGATTTCCCAAACATCCAAACATACAAACTCTCACATTTATAATATTAGTAAGATATACTGGAATTTCAATGAAACCATGGTTTATTTTGAATATTTGGGAACATTTCTTCACAGATTTAAAAGATTTTACTTTGGCAAGAATTTTATGTGAATATCCATTTTATCATTTTTAATATTTATGTGGCCATAAAAAGTTAATTTATTGTCTACTAGCTTATACCCGCGGGTTTCACCCCGCGTCTTTATACAAATATGAAAAAAATTATAGATGTTAGATTTTATTTCTGTACCCATTTCGTTATAGCTCGTTATTTTTTAAGCGAGTTAAGGTTAAAACTATGAAATTATAAAATACGAAAGATATCAATCCCTCTAAGTTTACCTTAAAATGGTTCCAGGTATACGACGCGTGAACGTGTAACCTTCTTGGAGGTGCCACGGCGGGTTCTAATATTTCCAACTCAAATTTAGTAACCTGGCCTTGATAAAATACCACTTCTCATTACCGTAGCAAATGCCTCAAGAGAGCTTTAGATTATAAGGCCGAACCCGGCTCTCCCTTTTCCCTTTAATGAAATTTATTCTGTCAGTACGGCACTTATAAAAAAAAACTTCAATACATTTTTAAAATACTTCGAGAGATTTTCTATCCTTCCAGAGATATGTATTAAGAAGTTTTTAGTGTGTATGGGAAGCGACATGCGTCCTTTTTTAATAACTCACATTTTTTCCATGAGCAATTGATACATTTTGCGTACACAACTCCATACCAAATTCCAGTATCCTTCCACAAACACTTCCAGGGATATGTGGCAAGAAAAAGTAAATTTATACTGGAAGTGCCACACCCCTTTTTCTTATAACCCTAATCTTCTTCCATGAGTTTATAATTGATTTTACATACCCCAGTACCAAGTCCCAGTACTCCACCGTGAACACCTCTAGAGATAACCAGTACAAAACAGTAAATTTGTACGGGAGAACCATGTCCCCTTTTTGAATAACGCAAATTTTTCTCCATGAGTATGGAATTAATTTTGTATACACATCTCTGTTCCAAGTTCCAGTCCTCTGCAATAAACACCTCCAGAGATATGCAGCAAAGAAAAATCAATTTGCATGGGAGTTGCCACACCACCTTTTCCAATAACTCTCATTTTTCTCCATGAGTATGGTATTAGTTTCACATATATACATACATATTAATTTCCATACCAAGCTTGAGTGCTTTACCCCAAACATTTGAAGAGATATGCAATATGAAACATTCAGTCAGTATGGGAGTTGCTATGCCTCTTTTCCTAAAACGTCCATTTTTCTCCGTGAATATGAACATGATTTCACACAGTGTTGGCAAACTGTTAATCTGATTAACGATTAAAAATTAACGATTTATAATCGCGTTTGACGATTAAAACTAATTAGTCGTAATCAACTGTACGATGAATGATAAATTTTTTTTAATCGATAATTGCTGGCTGCGATTACGTTTAATTAATTTAAAACAATAATCGTTAATCCAATTAAAAATAAAATCTGATTAATTTGCCTAGTTTGTCCGAGTTTGACACCAAACACCAGTTATAGTAATTATTTTGTGTTTTACGCTTATACAAAACACATAATATAAAAAAAATTGAATTATGGCTATTAGTAATACATAAACTGGGAACTTTTACCAACCTAGTTTGTAAAACGTTTGTTGGTATATATCTTAATGAAAATGCACACCAAATTGCTTAGATTGATGAGGAAGCCCGACTTAGCCATACCGGATTAACTTGCTTTGCGTGTACAGGGAAATTCCAGCATAACTTAATTTATCACCACACCTACTTGATCAGATTAAGAGTTAATGATTAAAAATTAATTTTTTAATCGCGGTTACGACTAACTCTTTAGTCAGATTAAAATTAATCATGATTAACTGTAATCTAATCGAATTAATTAATTATTAATTTAATCGTAATTTAATCGAATTAACTAACTGATTAAACCATCAATCGATTAATCCCATCATTGATTTCAGATACATATCACTATACCAAGTTTCAGTTCTCTCCCACAAATACTTCCAGAGATACATATGTATGCAATATGAAAATTCCAATTTGTATGGGAGGGGCCTTGAGTTATCGGACTTACTTTCAGTAGCCTATTTTTCAATCCAGGTCATAAACCATCTTTGAGCAAAATTTCATTTTCAAACAGGTGGCAATTCTTAAAAACGTAGCCTACTTTCCAATCTAGGTCATAAGCTATCTGTGTGCAAACTTTCATGCAAATCAGTTCAGTCATTTACGCGTATTAATTTAATTAAACTTTTCTAATACGTGACAGCTCTTAAAAAAGCAGCCTATTTCCCAACATAGGTCATAAGCTATCTCTGCGCGAAATGTCATGCAAATCTGTTCAGTCCTTTCCGCGTATTAATTTAATTAAAACTTTTTTTAACAGGTGGCAAATCTTCCAAAAAATCAGCCTATTTTCCACTATAGGTCATAAGCTATCTCTGCGCGAAATTTCATGTAAATCTGTTCAGACTATTCCGCGTATTAATTTAATTAAACTTTTTAGCAGGTGGTAACTCTTAAAAAAATAAGGCAGTTTTTCAATCTACCTCATAAGCTATCTGTGTGAAAACTTCCATGCAAATCAGTTCACTCATTTCCACGTATTAATTAAATTAAACATTTCTAACAGGTGGCAACTCTTAAAAAAGTAGCTTACTTTCTAACCTAGGTGATAAGCTATCTGTGTGCAAAATTTCATGCAAATCTATTTAGTCGTTTCCGCGTATTAGTTTAATGAAACTTTTTTAACAGGTGGCAACTCTTAAGAAAAGTAGCCTATTTTCGAATCTGGGTCAAAAGCTATCTGTGTGCAAATTTTCATCCAAATCTATTCAGTCGTTCCCGCATATTAAATAAATTAAACTTTTTTTAACAGGTGGCAACTCTTAAAAAAATAGCCTATTATCTATCTGCGTACCAAATTTCATGCAAATCCGTTCAGTCGTTTCCGCGTGATGATTTCCCAAACATCCAAACATACAAACTTTCACATTTATAATATTAGTAAGATTAGTAAGATTGTGTAGATCAGTGGAATCTTCTTTATATATTTAATTCAATTTGTATACAAAAACGCATTTCAGCACTACCAGACTACTTACTTTTCCTACTACCTTTTCACAAAAGGAGATAAAATTGTTACCCGCTTCTCTTTCCTTCTGAAAAGCAGCCTTACAAGGCAGTCGATTGACACAAATGTCAATATTTATCCAACCTTGTATTATTGAATCATGACCGAAACGGACATTCTGAACGTCAAAACTGGCGAAAATTTCTTTGAGGCAGTTGTATTTACTGAAAATAGTGAAATTGTTTCTGGCGGCGGAAAACTTCTGGCATGCAAAAATGAGGTGGTCATTTGTCTCTCTAACCCCACAGCACAAACACACATCAGTGCGGTTAGTTAACTTAATTTACTTAAAAAATCTTGCCATATGTGTGACCACACTTGAGTCTGTCTACTAGTTTTGTTTCCTGAACGGAAAAATTGCATTTTTTATCGCAGAACCAAGGAGAGCTAGTTACCCTACCTCATTTTTCTGCAAAGATTTTACCCTTTGATTGACAAATATCCGAAAACTCACTCTCCCACTCACGCCAAATGGCTTGACGCATTCTTCTTAGCCTCTCCTCTCTGCATGTCCTGTCCATTTCTCACTGCAGCCTTTGCCGCTAAATCCGCATTATCATTGTAAGCTATCCCCACATGACTGGGAACCCAAATGAGCTTTATGATTTCACACTTTGAGTTATGCATCAAATTATGAATCTCAGCAAAAATGTGATTAGTAGTTAGTTTCTTGTTAAATAATCTTAAAGCCGCCATACTATCCGAAATCATGGCAATTTTTTTACATTCCGCTTTGACCATCATCAAGACAGCCGGCCTGATAGCTAAAAGCTCCCCGAACGTGGAAGCCATTGTATTATTTTTAAGCGTATGTTTATTACAAATCTTAGTCTTAAGAATTACTATTTATTTATTTTATTTTTCTGACTTTTCCTGTTATTTGTTGTACTATAAAAGATCGTAGATCTTATTGTACTAATGTTTTTTCGCAATAAATGAAATGAAATGAAATGAAAAAATCATCCAATACTCTATATAAAAATGACAAATTTTTTTTGGGATCATGGACTGCGACAAAAATACTTCTCAGCTGTTCCGTACTAACGTTGTTTTTGGTTGTACCTAGCTCAGAAAGCTCCACATGTAGGCTACGATGCCTGCGAAAAGAAGCATCAGTACCAAAATTCTTGAAAACAGCCTTTGGCTTATCGTACACAAAGGAATAACTCGATTTAGAGATACACCCACGCATCATTTCATCCCAGAGGCGAGGATTTACAAGCCACTGTCTGCTGAGCTCCTTGGCAGTCAACCATTCCGCTCTTTTAAGAGGGGGAAGCTCCCCTGCCCACGCATACCTCACATGTACCGGAGCACTTGGAGGAAGCCCCAAGCACCGCCTAAGAGTATCATTCAAAATTACCTGAATCTTCTTGTTGTAACCAATAGGTGCCTCCGCATAAGTGGAATTTGCATATTCCACCTTGCTTCTCACAAAAGACCTATACAAATTCAACGCTACTTTAGGCACCAAACCGCTTTTTATAGGTGTTAAACATTTCATAAGATTCTTCTCCGGTACAGCAATCTTTTTTAGTCTACAGACCAAATTATTTACCAATGCACTCGAACTAATTACCCTGGCCAGCCATTTGATTGAGCGGACCTGCTCCACTTCTTTACCATCCAAGCTTAAAGAAAAGGAGCTAACCCTATTGTTATTTACACACATGAATTTGGTTTTTTCAACATTTATGCCGAGACTTTTGTACCTATCACTGAAAGCCAGTTTAACCTCAAGGGCACTAATATCCTCCAGCTCAGTGTTTCCGCAACAGACGGAAGCAAAATCTAACTGAAAAATCAACGTGCTATCATCAACTGTGAAGCTCCGCAGTATAAACGTTAAAAAGCAGCGGTGACAAACAGCTCCCCTGGGGTAGTCCATTTGTAGCCTCAACAGAATGCTTCCCTAACACAAGAGTTCTTCTGGAAAAAAGTTTTTTACCCATTCCCAAATTCTGCTATCAACTCTTAAGACCTTCAACCTGGAATCTAGCTTGTCCATACTGACACAATTGTACGCGTCAGAAATATCCAACACACAAACGAAAACTTTTTTCCTACACTTCTTGAATTTGCTGGACCAGTAAATGAACTCATTGTCGCCGATTTACCTTTTCTGTACGCAAAGCAGCCCTTAGGGAAAATGTTGTTTTTTCCGTCCATTCCATGCGTTTTTCTTTTATAATCATGTTGATACTCTTTACAAAAACTGAAAGAAGCGATATAGGTCTGAAATTACGAATGTCGTTAAAGTCCTTACCATGCTTAGGAATGGGCACAATCTTGATCTTCCTCCACTCCTCTCTCACACTATTCTCCAGGAAACGCCTCTTAAAGTCGCGAACTAAAGTCTCCTTTGTGTCTTCCGGCATCCCTTTCAGCATACCAAAGGTTACACCATCGAACCCCCGCAGATTTCTTCTTTTTAAAATACTTTGGTAACCGGCCATCTTCACGTGCTGGAAAATCTCGCTTACGTGACGTCAACAGTGACGAGGGTGCCAAGGCGCGTATGCTTCGTCTATTTGTCTGATGACAGGAGATAGTTCGTTTTGTCCTCGCTCACCACCAGACCAATTCGTTTTGCTTCTCTATCTAATCCCGAAAAGTCAGAACAGACATAGCCCTTGTTTTTACCGATAATATCGATGTTGTCGGCATACGCCAGCAATTGAACGCTCTTGCAAAGTATTGTGCCTGAGCGCCTCAGTTCTGCGGCTATTATTATCTTCTCCAACATCAGATTAAAGAAATCACACGAAAGGGAGTCACCTTTCCTGAAACCTCGTTTGGTATCAAACGGCTCGGTAAAGTCTTTTCTGACGGAGCTGGTGGAGTTGCTCAACGTCATTTTACACAGCCGCATTAGTTTTGCGGGGATAGCAAATTCAGAAATCGCAGCATAAAGACAACTTCTTTTCATGCTGTCGAAAGCGGCTTTGAAATCGACAAATAGTTGGTGTGTGTCGATCCTAGTCTCGCGAGTCTTTTCCAAGATTTGGCGTATTGTGAATACCTGATCTATGGTGGATTTGCCAGGCCAGGCCTAAAGCCACAATGAAAAGGTCCAATTAGTTCGTTGACGGTGAGTTTCAGTCTTTCGCACAATACACTCGATAAGACCTTAAAACCAATACTTAGAAGGCTGATTCCGCGGTAGTTGGCGCGAATGGCGGGGTCGCCTTTCTTGTAAATTGGACAGAGCACACCTAAATTCCAGTCGCCGGAGGCACGCGTTCATAATAATAATAATAATATCCCAACGGTTTTTACCCTCCATTCCCGCCCATCCGCACGAGGGGCGCAGTCCGCATGACGTACGGAACCAGTATTTTCAATTTTTGCGCCGAGTCACGATAGGCAGGAGTTTGTTAAGTGTCGAGATCTAAAACTGTTCAGCTACAGAACTAAATTCATCAGCCGATTTTATGTCTTTATTTTAATGATTCATTTATTGAGAGAGGACAGTATCGATTTCTTAATGCTGAAAAGCGGATCTGATATATCAAACGTGCTGGAATGAGAGTTAAAATCCTGGCATAAGCAACGGAGTGGGTCGTGCAATTCAAAATTAGTTTTACAAGCTTTCAGAAATAGGGGGAAAAAGTGTCTTGATACCCGGGAGGGAACATTAAGGCTAACTTCGCCAAGAAGAAGCGGACTTGAAATTTAGCCTGTTAGTAATTTAACTATAAAAATTGTACCAAGCATTTGCCTGCGGCTGGAAAGTGTAGGAAGATTAATAAGTTTTAATCGGCTCGTATAAGGTGGAAGGTTATATTGAGAATCCCAACGGAAATTTCTTAAAGCAAAAAGTAGGAATTGTTTTTGAATTGACTCTATCTTGTCTGAGTAAATTTGATACCTTGGATTCCAAACTACCGAACCGTATTCCAGAATTGGCCTAACTAATGTTGTAAACAGGGTTTTAGTGATATAAGGGTCACAAAATTCTTTTGACCATCGTTTCACAAATGCAAGTACACCTTTAGCCTTGTTGACTGTCACATTAATATGAAGATTAAAATTAAGCTTAGGATCCATTGTGATACCAAGGTCCATAAAATTGTATACCTGTTCCAGGTTATGGTTACCTAT
This sequence comes from Rhagoletis pomonella, assembly GCF_013731165.1. Taxonomy (NCBI): domain Eukaryota; kingdom Metazoa; phylum Arthropoda; class Insecta; order Diptera; family Tephritidae; genus Rhagoletis; species Rhagoletis pomonella. The sequence continues at coordinate 2,486 of NW_023463033.1, read as the reverse complement.
AGTATAAGAAGTGGGATGAACAGCTCTTCGCGAGAAGCTCATTACTTTACATTTCTTAAGATTTAGAGGCATAAGATTTACTTGACACCAGTAAGCCATGCTGTCTAAGTCTGATTGTAGCAAAGACCTTTCTTTAATTGAAACGTACGATTTATAAAGCTTTACATCATCTGCATGCATTAACATTTTGGAAAATTGTATATCTGTAGAAATATCGTTTATAAAAAGCAAGAACAGAACCGGGCCTAGGTGGCTACCTTGAGGGACTCCTGAAGTAACATCAATGATGTCAGAGATAGTATTTTTAAACATTACCCTTTGTGATCTATCATAGAGGTATGAAGAGATCCAACGTAGAAAATTAGGTGGAAGACCAAGAAGATCAAGTTTGTAGATGAGCAACGAGTGGCACACTTTGTCAAATGCTTTACTGAAGTCAGTATATATAACATCAACAGTTTTGCTTTCACTAAATGCTTTTGAGATGTAGGATGTTAATTCGAGCAAATTTGTAGAAGTTGATTTGCCCTTGCAAAATCCATGTTGACTATATGAAATGCTAGAAGAGATAGAATGCGTCAACTGATGTGTTATAATTGCCTCAAATAATTTAGGAATTGCAGAAAGCTTAGCTATTCCCCGGTAGTTCTCCACTGAAGATCTGCTACCGCTTTTATGTAACGGGGTTATGAACGATGCCTTCCATATAGTTGGAAAAACGCCCTCTTTAAGAGATAAATTAAATATCGCTGTTAACGGCTCATAGAGATATTTAGAACAATTTATAAGAATACAAGTAGGGATCTGGTCAGGACCATAACTGAAGGACTGCTTTAAGGATTTCAGATAAACTACTACATCATCGGGAGATATTACTGGGATATTTATTGAGTTCATTGGACATAGTTTAAAAGGATAGTCAATGTTAGCATGTGAGTTAATGGAATAATTGGATTTAAAAAACTCAGCGAACATGGTAGAAATTGTTTGATTATCACTAGAGACGGTATTTTGATACTTCATGGCGGAAGGAAACCCACGTACATTTCCCTTGGAGTTTACGAAGTCATAAAATGATTTGGGGTTATGTATTATACGCCGTTTGATTTTACACAAGTAAGCTTTATAACACTTTTTGTTTAATTCAAAAAACTTATGACGCAAAAGTAAGTATTTTACATAGTATGAGTGTAAACCAGTTTTTTTGTGTAATCTAAAATAACGTGACTTTCTGTTTTTCAAATTTTTCAGTTCTTTAATGAACCATAACTGTGTTTGCTCTTCAGGAACATACATGCGTTTAGGCACATGCTTTTCAAATAATTTATGTAAAGTAAAGTTAAAAAGTGCAACGCTTTGTTCAATATTTTCTTTAAATGCAGGCCACTACAATTTAGACAGTTCTTTGTTAAGCATTTTAAAGTTGGCTTTCGAAAAATCAAAGCGAATATTTGGTTCGTATGCTAGAGTACTGCAATTTTGACCATCACTTATAACTTCGTAAGATACCTCCATAGCAGGGTGGTAGACATCTTCGGGCAAAACTAGTGGATCACACTTATTTACAACGGACTTAGATGCATCATCAACATAAACAAGATCTAAGAGCCGGTAGTTCAATGTCTGATTAGCACAAATCGGAGGTAGAAGCTCCGGTTAAGCACAACTACTGCTTTATCGATCACATGTTACATGCATGATGTCGAAATCGTCGATAGTGTAGTGGTAGTGATAACCAGACATTGAACAACCGGCCCTAATACTTTACCAAACTTATTGTGAAGTACATTAACCTGAGTTAGGCAGAGTTCAGCCATCTCCTCTAAAAATACGTTGTTGCACGCACTAGACGCGAAAGGTGCGATATCATTGTCAATGATGTTCCATGATATGCTTGGTAAATTAAAATCACCCAACACAATCATTGAGTCAGAGGGTTTAGTCAGTAAATTAACTGATTTCAGTAAAGAGATGAGTCGTGAATACACCAATGTGTCAGATCGGGGAGGGATATAGCATAGAGCTAAGTAAATAGACCCTTTTCCAGCCTGTACACGAATGCATTTGAACTCTACTGAATCAATGTGTGGAAGACTAACTTCTTCAGATGGTATTGAAGAGTCTACAGCGAAGAGTACGCCACCACCGATTCTGTCCTCTCTATCTTGTCTATAGATATGATAATTATTTGGAAGAATCTCTGAATTGAAAATGTGAGGTTTCAGCCAAGTTTCAGTAAAAGAAAGCATATTATAATTACATTCAAGGCCTTTAAAGTATAAGTTCGTTAATTTAGTATTTAAGCCTCTTACATTTTGGTAATAAATACTTAAAGCAGATTTAATAATTAGTTTTTTTGATTCAGTGTTATGACGGGGAATATTAGCTAAGTTATTTACTTTTTTGGGCCTATATTCGAATTCACGAACGAAAGCTCCGGGGGGGCCAAAAAGAACTACTAAAATTATCTAAATTTACGTAAATTT
>NW_023463032.1:0-15802 GCF_013731165.1 Rhagoletis pomonella | reverse complement strand
TATAACGCTATGCCTTCTAGAACACGTTACCACTAAAAGCGATTACCGATTTTTTGCTGGGTTTGGTCAGCAGCAACAACATTAGGCGAAGTGGTCTGTACCAGCAAAAACCACCTGCAGAACCTTCTGAGGCAGCAACTACAGAGAAATAAAAAGCGGGAAAACTAAAGGGAAGTAGAAAAGACAAGACAGTAGAGATTTTAATCAGATATTTCATAATGTTATACCCCTTACAAACCTACATGCATATGTATATACGACTAAAAGAAATATAGTCAGCTCTATTGTCACAATAAACAATATAAACGCCGGCCAGCTTACCCACTATCGTATATACATACATGCCCCCGAGCATCCATTTGCGCATAATTACAAAGCGCCTACTCAAACCAAATTAGCGTGCGTTCCAAAGCACAGCTTTTAAAAACATTCTTACTTGCTAACAAATATTTTTGGCTTACGTTTTGCGCCTATTTTTCGCCCCCACAAGCAGTGCAGTTCAAAGCATACTGAAACTGCACAAACATACGTACCACCATACATACTATATCTGCATATAAAGCAGAGCAAATAGATCAGAACTCTGCGCTCCCAGCAGTACTAACTATTGTTGGTGTCATTTAATGCACTTTGTTCACTAAGTTTTTCACACAACCGTATATTTATACCTACATACTTACTAACGCATGCATTTTAAAAACGCAGTGAAACAATTGCGCTATGTATATATATACATACACATATTAAGCAAGTGAGCCCAGTAGTAAATTTGGCGGTAATAACCCAGCAGCAAATTTACCATTTCCCAAAAAATATAAATAGACAAAAAGGAACACTCTGCAACCACATTGGAAAAAAATATCTAAATATATATAACACGAAAATAAAACCCAGTAGTAAAATTCACTGGTCACAAAAATACATACAGTCCACAAAAACACAATTAACCACAATTTGCTCAACTAAGAGGCTCCTTTACATATCAAAATATAAATTAATCTTCAAATATTCAAAATGCCAGCCGAACAAAGCCCCAAAAATTGTTCCAAAATTCCAAGGAAATCAACCCCCGCCAAAATCTTTGAAAAGCTTCAGACTTCTGCCGAAGCAAAGAAATCAGAAAAAAGAAAATCTCATGACCCGTGTGCGCAAAAATTTAATATAGAAAATGATGGCTTTATGAGATATTGTGCCAGACTCACCTCTTCTCCCATAGAGGAATTCACAGAGTCGGCCCTCGAAATAAAAGGAAAAACTATTGACAATCTCTGGGCGCGGTTACAAGCCGCATATGACTCACTTTTCCTAAAAGATCAGAAAGACCTTCCAGATAATTTTTTGGCGTTAGCGGAAGGCAAATATCAATTTATATGAAATGACTAAAGCGAATATCTTAGATCAACTCAAATTGATCCGAGCTATAAGTCCCCCAAGCTTTCACTCCCGAGAAGCACAGAATTCGCACACAGATGAAAATCCTCACATGTATCTGCAACTCCCGCCATGTGATGCAGAGATTTTCTACGGTGGTTATGAAGAATGGAAATCTTTCCGAGATATGTTTACAGCCGTCTACATAAACCACCCCCAATTATCATCCGCTCAAAAATTTTACCATCTCCGGTATAAAACAAAAGGCCAAGCCGGTCAAATCGTCAAGCAATTCCCTCTTAGCGAAGAGAATTTTGACCTGGCATGGCAAGCATTAAGAGAGCGTTACGAAAATAAACGCATATTAGTGGTCAACCAAAACCAAGTTTTAATGAATCTTCCTCTTGTTCACGAAGAAAATAGTAAACAAATTATTAATCTCCAAAGTAAAATAAAAACATGTCTGTCCATTTTAAATACACAAAAGGTTTTGACAGACAGCTGGGATCCTAATACATATTTGCGTATCCAATTGCCCAGAGAAACCCGAATACAATGGGGGCAATCATTGCCCACAAGAAGAGATCTTCCCTCATAGTCTCAAATGGACGAATTCCTAACGTCCCGATTTCAAGTATTAGAAAGGGTAGAAATGAAATTTCCAAAACGTCTACGAACGGTAAAATCAATGTTTTTCAAACAAATTGTAAGATCGTGTTTTTTTGGTATTTATGCAACACACCACATCCTATGAAAAAATGTCCAACATTAAGACATTCTCAATACATAGGCGCGTAAAATTTGTTAAAGCTAATAAATTATGCCAAAATTGCCTCGCCTTCAATCATACCTTGGCAGAGTGCAAGTCACAATTCAAATGCATGTATTGTCAGAAAAGACAGAACTCACTACTGCATGTCCATTCCAAAAAGGCAAGCATAAAAGAAAATATTAAGAAATCGATCAACCTCGATCGACAGATACATGAAAGCTCTGGTCATACCCAAAAGACCATAGCCCCACAAAATAAAGAGCAAGTGATCCCCTCTGATCACCACCCAACCAACACGCAAACTCAAAAAGTAATAGCGCAACACAGCACAGCGCATGCGATCACCAAAGATTGCCCCCAAAAGTTAACAAGCTACAAGCCGGAAAAGCAACCCACCTGCTGAAACTCCGCGCATGTTAACTCGGTCCAAATTGCCAAAGAAAATGAAGTTCTCCTCCAAACTGCAATAGTGACAATAGAGCATCGAGGGGAACAGTTTCAACTAAGAGCACTGCTTGACCAAGGCTCCCAAAAAACCCTTATTTCGTCAGCAGCTCAAAAGAGGTTGAAGCTCCCAACCGAACACTCACAGTTCGAAGTAGTTACAATTGGTGGATGTAACTCAAAACGCACTAAAAACGTATGTGAACTAAGTATAATTGCCCGCAAGTCAAAGCGGAAGATAAATACCCAAGCTGTGATACTCAAGCAATTAACGGAGCAAATACCGACTTCCCCTATAAGTCGGTTATGTATCAAAGAGTTCAATACCCATGAACTAGCTGACGCCCACTTCAGCAAACCAGCACCCATAGATCTGGTTATTGAAAGCGACATACTTCCACAAATTCTCAAACCCGGAGCCCGAAAAACAAATAATAATTTACTAGCACAAAAAACTATATTTGGTTGGGTGATAAGCGGTTCCGCCGCCAAACTTTGAAAACAAAGGGCAATAAATAAGACTCCACTCATTAAAAACAGTAAGCTCTAACCCATGAGCACACTACAAAAATACACAAATATTTATTTACTAATATCCTTACACGCCGCACACCTAAGAAGATTACAATGCGTATAGAGCACCGCCCTCTGCATAATTTTTCGCTTTCTTCCTTTGCAGAACGATAACTCAAGGAAAACCCATGCCTGGAATATACAGTAACCCGAATATAACTATAACCGCCACACCCTCAATATTATGGCGGAGCATACGCAAACCCGTCCGAGTGCCAGACGACTGCAGATCGCACTATTCAGCACGTTCTTGCAGGCGGGGCAGTGTTTAATCGTCCGATTAATATGACGTGCGCACCCTAGTACTGCCCTCCCTTTGGTGACTTTCTTTCCACTGCGACGACGCTATGACCAAAAGAAAGTGTAGAAAGGAAACACACTCCGATATCAACCGTCTAACCGAGCGCACACGGGAAAACGGCCACCGAATTTTTACATACGTGCATATATATACACATACCTAATTAAGTTTACTTAAAATAAAAACATTTATAACGTTTTAAATATAAAACGCGAGTGTTTTACTGAAAACCAAAACGCGAGGAAGCTACTCGCGTTGTTCACATATCACATATTTTCATTTCTTAATTTAACAAGTAATTTTTATGCAAAAAAAACCGACTTTAATTCTTATATACAAAATTTAAGATTATCGTTAATTTCTTCATGATACAATGGATTTAGACCAAACTAGTATGGGACAACCTATGAGGTAACACCTTTTCTTAAAAAAAAGAATTATTGAAACATGTTAACGTGGTCGAAGATATGCGGTAACATATATAAAAAAAATCCGATGAATTGATAACCTTCTCCTTTTTGTGAAGTCGGTTAAAAAGAAAAAAATATCTCAGTGTCGTTTCAAATACACTGTTTAAAAAGCTAAATTTGACTTATTTAAGGAAATTTGTATGAATTTTACTTATGAATTTACCTTAAATACACTCTAAAAAATTTTTGTTTAAATCTGCGCATATTAAGAGAGGTAACCAATTTCCTACATCTACATACATGCACTTTTTAAAGTGTACAGGTACGAATGTAACATATTAATTATTATTTATTATACTTTGCAAAATACTTATGCACAAAAAATTTAATTTATAAACTAAATTTATAAATGTTAGATTTTATGGAAAATAAAAATATATACATGTATTCTAAGTCCTTAGGATGGGTTAAATTATGTATTTTTCTTTAAAATGTTTTGTTTTCTTACAAATTACGAGATGGATACGTAAAAAAAGAAAATTGGATACATTTGGATACATTTTTTGCTTGGTCGGTGATACATTTTCTTGAGACGGCTCGGCAACACTGTATCCCAGTAGCGAAAATAGTCACCGGTGACATCGTCACTAATGAGGATTTAGTGACATCGTCGCACTTGCTGTGAATCCTAAACGACATATAGCTGACAATGATACTGGTGACAACGTCATGGTGTACTCCTATCAAAGACTTACAACAGACAATGACTTGCAGCGGTCGCTTATAAAAAGTCCATTGCAAGATACTGTCGCTTGAATGTCATTAATGATCACTGCATGACCATATCATGCAGATGACATCAACGACGAAATTACCATTTATATGAAAGAGTCATGAACGACTTCCATACAAACGGAGCCCAAAGTCATTTAAGACGTAACTTTTCCGTACAAGACTCTTAAGCGACTAATGCATGACATTCGCTACGGGGATCGAAGTCAATTTGAAGTGATTTTGTTTTTGTATTCTTCGCTTTTATTGTCGCTTTGCCGGCGGCTCCACTTACAGCCATACGTACATATGTACATATTTATGTACGTATGTTAAGCTAGCCAATACGCGTTTGTGTGTTTAAGTGCCGACGTACATTCTACTTGCGTAAATATGTCAGCGCATAGAATTCAAGTGACGGGTTGAAGTCAAATCGAAGTGATTTTGGTTTTGTTCACATGTATGTATGTTTGTACGTGTATTAAGCTACAATGCAAAAACGCAACTACTCCAAGTAAAAGCCTGATTATGCCAACTTAACTTAACTTTACGGAACGTAGAACTTAGAGAGTCAAAATGAAACAGATTTCGACGTGGGATTAAGTTACGTTAAGTTACGGCTGTTCAATTATAAGTAACATCCATTTAACAGAATTTTTAAGTGAGAGCCGTAAGTTACGTTAAGTTGCCATAATCAGACCATAAAGAGTTCCCCTAATTGTCAAGCAGTACCCAAAGTTAACCAAAATGCATATGAAGAATGTGGTCCAATCAACATTGCGATGTCCTAGGGCAGGACCATATACTCCAGCTCTGCATTACATCAGAGTAGCACAAAACCTACTCAAGGGATTAAGCCAATGAGTATCCACTTCTCGACAATACAGCCTAATAGCCCAGTTATGCATACTTAGCTTTGCATGGGAGTTGTCACATAAGAATCTGTTAAATGGGCTTTGGGTGTAACCGGTTACCCAACGCATAGCACTTAACATGTAGAATTCTGTTGGGTTTTGATTTTTGCGTAAAAATGGTATAGCAGTGCCAGTATGCATAACTAGGCTATAATAAACCTCGTGTATGGATTACGATCGTTAAAACTCGAGCAATGATCGGGTAACAATAAGCTGGTGTAGCCAATAAGCTAATAAAAGCAAGAGCAATCATCGGGTAACAATAAGCTGGTGTAGCCAATTAGCTAATAAAAGCTTCTGTGGGTGTGCCCGTTTATGACTGCAATTCTCTTATTCTCTCAAAACTTAAGAAAAAATCAGAAGAAAAGCAGCGGCATCAATACAAAAGCACAATCTTTCTCCTGGTGGTACCAATGGTTCGAACGACATCCTCTACAGCAGACATGGGCACTTTTGCCCGTACGGGCGAGCGAGCCCATTTCGCGGGCTAGATCAGGGGAAAATCATGGGCAAACGGGAAGGGACAACAAATCTTACTAATACACGTATAACAATGAGAGCCACTGCACACGCATTCTGGAGTAAAAAGGCTCACTCTCCCAAACGTACGCCACATACAAGAATTATAGAATACAAGATTGCGCCAATCGAGCTGAGAGCAACTGGCCGTGACGTCAAAAAATACCAGAATGAGAGAGCAAGACGTACTCGACAAGAAAAAGAGGAAGCATCGACCAAAAGGCAGTGTTGCCAAGCTTTGACTTTGAAAAAGCACCAAATTTGTATTGATGTATTTTATGGACTTTATATGAATACATAATTTTATTGTAAGGATGCCGATTCAAAAATCAATGTTTCTTGCACAACGGTCGATTTCTTCTGGCATGCTTGAAGGTGCTGCCACATACTTCTTTGTCACTTATGATTGTCATTGTGCCATGATTTTGTTAAAATTTTTGTAAAATTGCTTACCACACTTACGATTGCTATAAATTTTGCTTAATTTTTTTTGAGATTTTCTAATTTGGTGTCTTCAAACTAAAAACAAAAGCACCAAAAACGCACCTAGCGCAAAACTCAAAAATTTTCACGTTTTGAATACCCACTAAATTTGGTGCGAAAAGCATCAAGTTGGCAACAGTGAATGTAAACAAAAGTATTTTATGACGTCAGCGATTGGGTGGATGCTGTCAAATCGACGAAGAGAGGGTTAGCGGTCCGCGAATGGCGCGACCTTTATTTTCTGGATCCTGCGCCACATACACTCCTCGTCATTTGAATGGCTCAACTTTTTAATCTTTAGTATTTACACTTTTAATTTTGTTTATTTAATATTCATTACATCCGATTTTAAAACTTTATACAGAGTTAAAAAAATGTCAACAAAGGGGTACAATAAAGTGCAAGTTGCAAGAGTCTGTAAAATAGCGGTTATTTTTGACAATTTTTTTGGTGATAGTGCTGCGCATTTTCTCCCATACAAAGTATGCACGACAAAACTTTTATATGGAATAAAATGCGCAGCACTGTCAATAAAAAATAAATGAATTTGAAAAATCGGGGCTGTTTTAGAGTCACTTCAAGCTTGCACTTAATTACACTATAATTGAATGGGCTACAAAACTACATATCAGAAATTTCTCTAAAAATATTATTAACTTATTCACTGCACTATTCACTGTACTATTCCTATGTTGACCTTTTTTAAGAACTGTTTCCAGCTCTCGAGAAAAACGAAAAAATCACATAAAATGCTGCCCAAGAAATGGAAAATAAACTTTCTTTTAAGTTTTAGTTTGTAAAAAATTATAAAATTGCATTTACCCGTAGAATATGCTATATCGTCACTAGACACGAATAAAGGCGCGAGCTCAAAAGTTTACGGCGAAAAAAGACGCATAAAAAATTTCAGCGTCAAATACTCTTAACATACTTTGCCAAAGTTTTTTATAAGCATCTTTTTTCGCAAAATTTTTTTAAGCGCTTTTTTTCACCGTCAAAACACCAGCGCGCCGTATGTAGTGACGATATTTTTACAAAAAATTTATATATTAAATATACAAACGGAAAACTGTAAATACTAAGAATTGAAAGGGTGTGCAATTCAAATGACGAGGAGTGTATATGAGCAGATGTGATTACTACCACAAGAAACGCGAGCTGAAAGCGTGATTGTGTTAGTGTGCCAATTACGTTTGAATGAATTTGCGTTCGCTTTGTTACGCTCTCGCATGTATTTGCATGTGATGCTTACGCTCTTTAAGCAGGCGCTCACTCTCCGTCCATGCTTGTATATGAGCAAATTTGACATCGATATAACTGTTGCCAACTTTGTGCCTTTCGCAAGAAATTAAGTGCGTTTAGGGAATTAAAAGGCGAAAATTGTTTAGTTTAGCGCTTGTTTTGTTCTTTGGTGTCCTTTTCAAGGCAATTTTATAATAAAAACGGTATTCTATGGTGACATTGTATTTGACTTACACATATGTTAGTGTTTGGCCGAGCTTCTCCTCTGGATAATATGCTCCAAGATAATCCAAACGCAATATTTTCACACAGTCTCTATCACGGAATCCATAGAATATTTTGCTAATTAGCTGGGTGTGCGCATTTGTACAAAAGTAAGCAATTGCATGAAAATAAAGCCTCTAGAAAAACCAAGTTTTGGAAATTGTTTTACGAATAAAAAAACATTTTGCAAATTAAATTTATTAAATTCATTAACTGCGCATAGTTGGAAATATTTACAAGTTTCATTGTGTGATAACTTAAAATATTTGAACATACAGCTTTATATGCGAAAATACCATTAAACACAGCAACAAAATTGGTGTTTTTTTTTGGGAAAATTGCGCTATTTTCAGTATTTTGGTGCTTTTTTAAATAAAAAACTTGGCGATCAGGGCTGCCAACTTGGCTCAAGGCGTGCCATTTTTGGCACTATTTTACTTGAAATGACACTGAATTTTTCAATTTTGCAATTTGTGCCAAAATGGCACTTTTGAAAAATAGCCAAATTTAAATACATTTTTGTGAAATCCTTTGCGTGTACTTCTTTTTCTCAACTAAAATTTTCTAATTTCTATAGTGTATACAACAGATTTATCTTACTTTGACATTGGGCTTTTGTTTTAATTTGTCTAATTTTAATACTAATGGGAAGAACTAAAGAGAATGACAACTTTTTTGGCACTTTTAATTTTCTATTTGGCACGTTTTAGCACTTTTTTATCCTCAATATGGCGCTTCATAGCTATGTATGTTTGGCAGCCCTGTTGGCAAATTTGATCACTAGCTCACCTTCACCGAGCCCTCTTTGCTGGGTTCGGACTACAAAAATGGAAGTAAATATCAAGTATTCGTAGTAGATGTGCATTTCTTATCTTTATAAAAAACAATTAATTTCTCCTCGTATCCTTGTACAAATAAGGAAAGGAGCTAAAGGAGCTTTTATAAGGGTCGATATCTGTAGACTGGAAAATCGACCAGCTAGTGGTTGAGACGTCATTTACACGGGTCGATTTTGGTTGAACGACAAAAATCTAGAAGAAAATCGACCCGTGTTATCATTAAAGTTAAAATGCCTTGGTTAAAATTAATAAAAAGTTATTTCATTCTGTTTTTACCGGGACAATTGTTACATCGGTGGGCAACGACGCAATTACAGAACTTTAGACAGAGCAATATTTTTCGATCGGGTTCAAATCGCGCGATTGTGAGGGCCTATTCACGAATTCAAGTGTATTTGCAAAGTTGCTGTAGCTCACCAATGTAACAATCGTGTCGATAAAAAGGTAAAATATAACTTTTAGTTTGCTATTAAAAATCCCACCTCCTTTCTATTTGGAGAGTAAATTTGTTGATGCAACGAAACGGAGCAGATTTTCAGTTGAGCGAAGTAGAGGACTAGGTTTCAAATTTTTTCGACAAAACGGAACAAATCTACTCCTATCGGAGCGAAGTCCGAACGATGGCTTATTGTGTATATGAGGAAAATGTATGCTCTTTGTTTGGTACACAAAGTCAGTATTACCGCAGCCCTACTGCGATGAACATGATGTCGGTGGGATATAAATAATTTTTTCGGAACTTTTCATACCCTTGCTCCCGTAAACTGTTTTTCCCTTTCTCCAGCCCACGCTCGCACTTTCGCTACTGCGCGGGCAAAAAAGTGCCCATCACCTGATTTACATGATTCAAGTGCTTGAAAGCAATTCTTGCTCATTCTCTTTTGTGTTTTTTATTTGCTTTTACACGTTTCAATTCTGTTGAATTCAAGTCTTTGGTTCTTTAAATGGGAAGCAACGAAAAAGCAAAAAGCAAAGCAAGAAAGTTGAAACGACTTGACGGTACAGACGCATGTGTACTCGTCCCTTTTCTTCTCACCCCCTCTCTTCCACATGCGAGCAGAATTGAATTCAATACTTGAACTGTGTAAAAGCAGTCCATGTCTGCTCTACAGCACGATCCAGAAAATAAAGGTCGCGCCATTCGCGGACCGCTAACCCTCTCTTCGTCGATTTGACAGCATCCACCCAATCGCTGACGTCATAAAATACTTTTGTTTACATTCACTGTTGCCAACTTGACGCTTTTCGCGCCAAGTTTAGTGGGTATTCAAAACGCGAAAATTTTTGAGTTTGGTGCTTGGTGCGTTTTTTGTGCTTTCGTTTTTAGTTTGAAGACACCAAATTAGAAAATCTTAAAAAAATGGAAGCAAAATTTATAGCAATCGTAAGTATGGTAAGCAACTTTACAAAAAATTTTAACAACATCATGGCACAGTGACATAAGCGACAACAAAATATGTGGCAGTACCTTCAATCATGCCGGAAGAAATCGACCGTCGTGCAAGAAACATTGATTTTTATTAATTTGAGTCGGAATCCTTACAATAAAAGTATGTATGTATATAAAGTCCATAAAATATACCAATAAAAATTTGGTGCTTTTTCAAATTCGAAACTTGGCAATACTGCCTTTTGTTCGATGCTTCCTCTTTTACTTGTCGAGTTCGTCTTGCTCACTCATTCTGGTATTTTTTGACGTCACGGCCAGTTGCTCTCAGCTCGATTGGCGCAATCTTGTATTCTATCATTCTTGGCTCTACAGCAAGAGTACCTGATAAAACAGTAATGGTAAAACGATTCATAAGTCCCAAAGAACTTTTTGGGCCGACCGGCTAGATTGGCAAAACAAAGCGGCTAAAACCGGCTAAAATGTTTTAATGAAATTTCACATAGACTCTGGCAAAAAACGGCTAAAATATTTTAGTGAAAATTCACATGCTTTATTTAAATAAATCGCAAGAAACGAAATACTAGTTAATACCATAATTTATATCGAGTGTATATTCCTCATCATCAAATGAATCACTATTGTATATATCACCTGAATTCATTAATTTTAAGAGATCGTCAACTACAGTAAAATTATGGCAGCATTTTTCTTCGCGTTTTAAACCGTATCTTATATATAAAATAGCGTTTAACGTTTTAACGCACATTGGATTTCTTTGCTTAGTTTTTATTATATTCATTGAACTAAATATTCACTCTACTTCTGCATTACTTATAGGCAAAACAAGAAAACTAAAAACTAGGTTGCAAAGGTCAGCGAAAGGGTTTTCTCCTAGGGCATTTCGAAATTGATAAATTTCGGCCCAAAATTTTACAGTTGAGTCTAAATTACTCCAGGTATGTAACGTTAACCGTTGCCATTGCATCTCTATGGATGTTTTTTCGTCGGCATTATATTTGTGTTTTTGTTGCTGTAGTTGAACAAATACTTTTGGTTTAATTACTCTTAATGCATTTCCAAACTGAAAAAGTCAATTTTTTTAGTGTGTCAATATTTGTAGGGAGGCGTTGGCGTACTTCCTTTATTAAAGTGATAATAAAATAGCGACCATTTTCTCGAATTATTTTCTTAATCTTCATTGGGTCTGCGAACAACTTGTTTACTTTTTGCACCTGAAAATTAGGCAAATAGTAAAATCGGCTAAAAACGGCAAAATTTTTTTTACAAACCGGCTAACAAATCGGCTGCCGGCTAGATCGAATTTTCTCCGGCTAGTTGCTATCAAAACCGGCTAAATCTAGCCGGAAAACGGCTAAAATGGCAACGCTGGTTTACGCGCTCACGTACAGGATCTTCAATTAGAATAGCGTCATCGTCGAATTTTCTAATTCTTTAAAAGACGTGGTTGAATAATGAGAACACTTTAGACATTCCTAGTTTTGATATAGTAATTCAATTTAAAAGGCCAATGACGAGAGTAGGCGGAGTTGTAATCTGTCATAACACGCATGACGGAGCCTGTATTGTTACTCCACAAATAGAACTCAACGCACGACAACTGGAATCAATGTCTGTTCAAATATACTTACATATGTGCTTGTGAAAGCAGACTGGACCCTGAACATGGGAACAGTTTGTTGCAATTTATAATCGACCAGTAAATAAAATTATTTAAATGCGAATTATGCGTTGGATTCAGCGCTCCCTTTGATTGAATTCCTCAGCATCAAATTAAATTTAAAAATGTCCAGCAGTCGCACCGAATCGACAACACGATCAAAACCAATCATTGATACCAAGGCGAATTAATATAAGGTGGTATTACTAGCTCAGCTGATTTTGTGTATGTGTTTCGCCGCACGGCTTCTGATATCAAATTGAAAAATTTTGTTTGAATTTCTACACACACTCTTACAGATTTTGACAGTTTATGCCGCCAAAGTAAAAACAAAATATATGTAAATTTTTGTTTTTGTACTCCTGCTATCACCTTATATTAATTCGCCTTGATTGATACTGTATTTCAAAGAGATATTGATGACATCTTAACTAAAGCATATATTTCACATTTTAGTTACCATAAGCCACTCTCGTCCCTTTTGTATAAATTTGAACATGAGTCTAAATAATAATAAAATGAAAAATTAAAACATTAAAAAATTTGAAACGAAAAATTATAAGAACTGATCAACTTCGTACCAATATTACAACAAACAAACGCATTCGTCTCATTCTCTCTTAGTTTAATTTTATGAAGGTTTCACTTCTACCGGGCGTTCACTGCACACATATGTTTTTTTTTCTTCATAAATAGTTTCCGCTATATACTTAAGCTGCGTTTCTCCATCTCATTTAAGTGGAAATTAACTTTAATTTAATATTTTATTTAATTCACATTTAAATTATTTTCAGTTTTAATGAGATCTTTATTTAAGTGAGTAAAAAGTGGTTGTAAAACAGACTTGGCCAGCGAAAGCTTTCATTTGTACTGAGAGCTTTTGAAAGCAGGGCTGGTATACAAGTAAGCAACAGATACACAAAATTGTCGTGTGTGTATATTGATCACCTGACTAAACGTGTAAGATCTCTGAGTGTGGTTATTCTGATTGAATTTTTATTTAAGGGAAGAGCATAGGTCACTTAAATTAAAATTTAAAACAAATTAAAGTTGATTATTGAAACCAAAAATTCGAAAATTAAAGTAATTTTCACTCAAATGAATCTGGTGACACGCAGCCTATGGTGACCTTATGGATAAGTGTCGGATTTTTATTTTTATTTTCAAATTAATTTTAGTTACTTTTTTATAAAAAATGTAGTCCATTCTATGAAAAAAAAACATGTAAATCCAAGTTTCAAAGTTTGTACAAAAATTAAAAGAAAATCAAAGTTTCAAAATTAAACACTTTTTATTCAAAATAAAGAGTGTGGAATTTTGATGAAAACGTACTAGCTCAAAAGTTGTTCCTTCTTATTATCTACGTTTTTTAATGAAACTTTGTTGATTTGCTTTTAATTTTTGTACAAAGTTTTAAACTTGGATTAACAAGGTTTTTGCTATTGAATGAACTATATTATTTTTAAAACAAGTAGTTAAGACTAACTTTAAAATAAAAACAAAACTAAAAATCCGAGACTTATCTATACTGGGTGACCTCACTCATATGACTGATAAAATTATAACCACTACTGTTCTTTGGTAATGTGCCACAAATATTATTTAATTATTATTTTGTATTCTTACTAAATAACTTAAATATAAACGTTTTCTATACCTGCAATTTTATGGCTGATAAGACGTAATCATACGACCTTTTAAAACAAAAAAAGGGAAGTATCCCTCGAAAGAGAAGATGAAAACGATTCAAGTACTAGATACAATGCAGATACTGAGTAGGTATCGATACTTTCAGTCTTTTGAGTACAAGTACTCATTAGAGTGATACCTTAGTGGTATCGATTGAACCCTACTCGCCAACGACTAAACTATAGAGCATGAGAATACGTGTGAAGTGAGCATAAACAACTGTTCTATGGCGTGCAGTATTGCTGCGAATCATTTTTAGTGGTAGCCAAATTCCTAAAAAAAGGTATAAAAAAGAGCTAAAAAAGTCGATGTGGCTAAAAATGGTAGCTTAAATTTTTTACTTACATATACATATATAAGTATACACGCAAACATTTTCAAAAAGTAATGGTATAGAAAAACAACGAACTCTGGAAAAAGCTAATATTTTATACAACCAAAAACGTTTTTGTATAAAAGGGGAAATATATAACACCGGCTTGCTGGCTCCATCAAGTGATTGTACCATCAGGCTATATTTCTTTACATATGAGGTCCGGGAAAGATCGAAATGATTAGAGCCGTAATTTCATAATTTTTCTACCATTTTGTTAAACATTGTTTTTTTTTTTTTAATTCACAACTGCAATATCGTGAACTTAATCTTCCACAAACATGGCTTTCACTCATACAGTGCAGGAATTTGCGCCAAAATACTTTTTACTTAGAAAATTTAGCCAATTTCACCACTCACGACATGCTGGTACAATCATAAAATTTTCAAATAGTTTTTGAAGTCGCACCAGCAGCTGGTACAGTCACACCACAAGAACATACACGGTCAATCGACTTGATGGGCCATTTAACAATTTAAGCATATTAAGGGCCGTAAACTTATCTAGTTTAAACTACAGTTAAATTGTTAATAGATAAGTTAACAGCCCTAACACTTTTTTTAAAGTATGTATGTATAAAAACGTAAGGTAGATACAATACATATATGTATATACATATATCAGTCTTTCTTAGTTTAAAAATTCATCTCTTACATAAATGAAAAAAATTACATCAAACTAGGCGTATACAACTTTTTCATGCCAAGTATGAATAAATTCTACAAAGGACTAAAAAAAGGGCTAGGGGCAATTTTAAATTTATGTGGCCAAAAAAAAGTATGTGGTAGCCAAATCTAGCCCCAAAAGGGTTAAAACGGCAACACTGATGGCGTGCCGACCATTGAGGTACACACTAGAGATGGGCGCGGGATAGCGGGACCCGCGGGACCCTCGGTACTGATTTAAAATTGGCCGAGATAGGCGGTATCGGGAAGATCTATAAAAATATGGTGGGCGGGACGGGACCCAAATCCTTTCCCGATACTCCCGATAAAACCGCAACCCCCGCAAATTCATAAAATCATAATTAAAAATGATGTTTGAAATATGCACTCCTAATGTTTCCTTGAGACGAAAACGAACAGCAAAGAAAAACAAAATCGGAAGATGCCAAATCTTTCATTATTATTTGAAATTAATTCGAAAGACATGAACATTTTTATCAACCTTCGATCGGTTTGTGAACCACGCCACACACGTTGAAATCTCAACCGTCGTTTCAATTTGTTGTCCGTTTGTAGCCTGCTTTAGAGATATATATCGGGACCCATGGGACCCACGGTACAATTCTGAAATACGTCGGGATGGGCGGGTTCGGGACTTAAAAATCGAATTTCGGGATGGGCGGGATCGGGATGAAATATTTAGTCCCGTGCCCATCTCTAGTACACACGTTTGAATGGTAGTACATATATTTGTACGTATGTACATATGTTTGTGTGTATGTATATCTTTTTGTGCAAGAATGATAGAATACAAGATTTCGCCAATCGAGCTGAGAGCAACTGGCTGTGACGTCAAAATGTACCACAATGAGAGAGCAAGACGAACTCGACAAGAAAAAGAGGAAGCATCCAAGAATGATAGAATACAAGATTGCGCCGATTGCAGCAGAATTCGTGAGAGTAATTTTGGTATGACGTCATCGTAGTTGACAACTGAGAACGGCAAATAAAACTGCTCTCTAGTGATGTGCTGAATTGTCGGTACCTGTTGCCGCTGGTATACTTATCACTTTGCCTACCACCTTAGCATACCTATATATACA
>NW_023463031.1:0-15802 GCF_013731165.1 Rhagoletis pomonella | reverse complement strand
TAGGAAACTAAACCCAATAAATTGTGTTACCGGTTTACATACCGATCACATAGCAGTGAAAATCACTTAGATTGGTGCCATATAAAGTATATCTTCCATACCTCTGATTGTTTAGATGCGATTTTTTATATAAGTATGTAACTCCTCTATCGATGTATGCAGATGTATTCAAAAGCAGTAATCTGTCAAAGTAAAATTTGCAGATGTTCATGAAAGGTATGAAGCCTTCGGCATAGCCGAAGACAGCGCTGCTCTTACTTGTTTTTATAGAACTTCTACACAAAAAAAAAAAAGTTTAGAAAAAATGCGCTTTTATCGCTGAATTATGTTGCCAAAGTTTCACGATATTTTTTCCCAGTCGCATCTCAATAGATACATTACAAAAGTGATAAAAGCAATGGTATCAAGGTACAAGTTTGAGTGTGTAAACGCTTTCGAATACACGAGTATCAACACTTTAGAATCTCATGAGAAATCTAAGAAGATGTGTGAAGTAAAAGTTAAAATTTTGCCGGTGGAAATGCAGCAGACAAAGGTGACAAGACAATCAATGAGTGCGGTTGAAAGTACACGTAACTACAAACACACAAGCAAGAATACCTAACAGCAACGCTGAGAAGTGATTGTTGCATTAGTACAAAGAAAGTCTGAGAAAATTAGTCAAGCGTAGATAAGAACATGAGAAATAAAAAAAAGCGAACAGGTGCGTAACAGGTGCCGCAACGTTAGGGGTCTAAGGGGTTCAAAGACACACTGATGGGAATGAAAATTTGCTCTAGCAGAAACGATTTTCTAGAATAAAAACAAATTAAGTAAAAATAAAATTTTTAGTCTGAATGAGTTCTTATACGTAAGACCGTATATTTTGACGTTTGTGAAGAGAGTAAGTAAAATCCCTCCGAAAAATATGTAGACCTATGCAGCACGACTTTGAAATAATTATAAAAAATTACTACTTTTTATGAAAGTCATTTAAAAGGGTGTGTTTTATATTTGCCAGACTAAACTTCAATATACGAAAAAAATCTCGTTTGCATTTTTCTCACAATTTACTAAACATTTACATTTTCTCACGATGCTGTATATGTGAGTTGGCGTCAGTGAAGGAATAGTTTTAAAGCGATTTTTTTCAAAGATGCAAGTGCTATAACAACGCCTTAAATTAAGTACACAGGCACACAAAAAGAAATTTCTTGGCCGAGACACTACGCCGGTCAAACGTTTGAGCCAATTTGATACTTCAGATTCAGAATCAGCCAGAAAAAAACACGCCGTAACATACTAGCGTTGTCATGTTGATGTTTTTAACGTCATTTTGACGTTTTGTATCGCCGGTTGACTTCAGACCCTTTTTAGGATAAAATTATACTTTTTTTGACAAACTCAAGCTTGAGAAATGGAAAGAATTTGAGGGATAAGTTTTACTACTTATTGAGCTATCGTTTATGGCTATTTCGAGATTGATCTACAAGTTTCAAGAGGATAAGAATGGGGAACGAAAGCTGTAACGAAGCCGAAGAAACGCGTCGAAGTCGCACGAAGTTTAGGATAACTATTATGAAGAAAATATGAAGACGGCCGACGTTGTGATAGGACAATTACAGGCCTATTCTGCTTGTTACCGAACATTTCGGCACCGGAAAATTTTGTTACCAAAAATAACACTACTTCTTGTAACCGCAATTTTAAGTACCTTGGTAACAAATTTAATCCATTCAGCAATTCAGCTATGAAGTTTTGTATGAATTCTAGTGTTGCATACTTTACGGGGCAATATTTTGTTACCTGATTATGAGATGTTAACAAAATTTACCAGCGCGCAGAATGCGAAAACGGTTTAAAAATTACGAGGAACTTTATTTTCCGGTAACAAAATTTTTGTTACCAACGCAGAATAGGCTTGTTAGTCAATTCTGTATGACGAAAATGCACCTTTCCATCGTTCCACTTTTGTGACGGAATGTGAACTCCAATTTTAACAAATATCATTGGTCGTCCACCGTATATGACTTCATTCAACACCTGTTCGTCCTTGTTACCAAAAAATTTAATACTTTCCAATTCTAAAGAATTTTTCCTTTTATTTGATATCCGTATTGTTATACTACATACATTGCACTGAATTTTTAAAATAATTTTTTGAACTAGCCACAAATTTGAAATTTCAAAATCATTTAAAAAAATCTTGACGTCAGAGACCAAAACGCACGTTGTAATTATTTTCTAATTTCTGACCAAATCGATACGCAAAACTTCAGAAGGTAGGCAGTTTGCGATCGGAAATGTTTTACACCGAGTCAGCAATTTTAAAGTAGGCGAAATTGACTATATGCAGAGTGGTTTCAAAAAGTATTATCTGAAGTAGAGCGTTTGCATTTATTTAAACAATTAACCACTATGACAACCCGCTTAACGGACGACCCAAAAAAATTTTGGAAACCTTCGAACGTCCTCTAGGCAGTTGAACGATATCATAACCATCTATTGCTTTATGGGAAGGCATGCTGGCCTACTGGCCAATAATTCCTGTTGCACTTGGCGTGATGCTAAATAAATAAATTGAAGCGCAGAGCGGGAACTTGTCACTGCTCCAGCGGGGAGTAAGGTAAGGTTAGGTTAGAACGGTGGGGAAAGAGTTTTACACCTAACTAGAAGCTAAGTGCCATTTTGATACCATACATATCGAATGAATATGTTAGAACCAATCGGCGTGGTTGATAAAGTTGAGCATGTGGTGTACTCTTAGAACAGATAGTTCTCTTATTCTCCTAGTATAGAGATTTTCATTAGAGCTGGACATTTGCAAAGAAGGTGCGGTACTCTTTCCTGCCCTTTTTTCGTCTCCGCAGCTTCTACAGAAGGCGTTTTAGGCGATGCTTAGCCTTCTGGCGTGGGTCCCAACCGGACAATGCCCAGTAAGAATCCCTACAATCCCTCTTAGGATTGTGCACGGGCCACATGAGTGCGAGACCTTTGTTCCGATTTCTGAATATAGAGGAGAAAGATCTCTTTGCATATAAAAAGTTGCAATTGCGTGTGAGATCCGATCCTTGATCGAAACCAATGTAAAACGCTCTCTGACTAACTCGTCTGCAGCTTTGTTTCCGGGAATGTTGTGATGATCAGGGATCCAAACTAAGTATAGATCGAGACGACTACTTACTAAGTTTAAAAGATTCCTACACTCCTTGATTAGTTTCGCGAATACTTCTGCCAGGATAACATTTTGCAAAATCGGGCACATGAATTGATCTGCCCCAACTCCTCGTTCCATTTTGGAGCCATCGGTGTGCAGACGATGTATCCTGGCAGAGATATCAAGTTCCCCTCGGGGAGTAAGAGTGAGTTGTCTGGAGTGTCGAAACGCAGTTGTTCTTAAATGCAAAATATTTACGCAGTTTCCGACAATGGCTTCGATCACCGAAGATGGAAGTGCTATAACTTTCTAGCCAAATGGTCTCATTACCCAAGTACTTCCATGTGACCTGGTATGCAGAGTAACATCCGTTACCGTGTTAACTAGCAACTAGTTTAAAACAAGTTACAGGGTTGGCCAATATCTTAAGTGTCGCTTCAATGTAATAGCAGTTGTAAAATTGTACCTCTTCACCTATTTTGCACGACATAGTTGATGGTCTAGACTCTAATAAGAGGATTGAAAATACCTCAACTTGCAGTACTGCTGAATATCCGCGTTAAGTCCGATATACTATAGATTCTAGATCGTGATCCAGTGTCAGTTACAGAGCCTTCTGTAAAGATTTTAACATAAACTAGCTGATGCCAATATTGAGATTAAATCAGCATTAAGCTTTAGGGCACTCAATACCGCAGTAGCCCCTTGTCAAAGATAATGACGGCAGTCTATTCAACGCATTGAAAAGATGTATGCCTAGTTCTCTACCTTCCGTCTGTATTATACGAACAACTATTTCTCTTAAGCCTTAAGGCCCTCATCTCGCATAAAATTACAAAGTGACGATAGCAGAGCATCAAAGGCAGGCTCAGAAAGTTTAAGGCTTTCATAATGTGATATGTGATCTTTATTACGTACATACATACACTGATCTAGGTAGACCATAGTTTTCTTAGAACTCAAGTAATTTCGAGCAATGGATGGCTTAACCTAATTTTATCTTTTATGACACGAAGTAAATATTATGATCTTTGTGTAAATTAAATTAACGAATCGGAATAAATTAAATAACTAAATAACTGTTTGGCTTGTGAAGTTAATAAAATATTGTTTCTATTTATAATCCAACAAACAAATGTTTAAACTCTCGTAATTGAGATCAATTCAGCGACAACAATAGCGTTAGAAGTAACAAAAAAAAAAAACAAAAAAGGCAAAAAATAAAACGCATAACAACAAATTAACGTATTGGCGCTCCAAGACACGAAACGAAAAAGTTCATTAAACTGGTTTTTCAGCAGCGCCAAAGCGCAGCGCAGCGGTGGCTGTGGCAACGAGCCAGGCAAACCCCAACCGAGCAGCCAAATAGCCCGTAGCGCTGGGCAGACCGCCAGCTAGACACAGCGCAACTAGCATTAGCAAACGTCGGCAGCAACGGCAACGGCAACAGCAACAGCAACAGCAATGGCAACATTTGCATATTTGGCCATTGAAATTGACAAGTTTTGTCTTCTTGTGTCGCGTCGCATTGGTATTTCTTTTTACATATTTCGTTTTTAATTATTTAACTATTTAGCTGTAGGCATTCGTTGATTGGTATTTCGGTTATTGGCTCATTGTTGAGTAATGCAGACATTTCATATTTTTTTTTAAGATCTTCTGAATAGCCAGCATTTATTGAATTAAATTTTTTTCCGGTAACAATTTTGCACCTTTTTAAATATTGCTTGCAAGAATTTCACTCATTCTTATGTGTAAGAAAATGCCGAAAATTTCACTTTCTACACTTGCGAAACAAACGAATTTATTTTATGAAATGTTTCACAAAGCGAAATTTCTTTTAATTGCAATTAAATTATTATTCTCATTCACAGAGTAATTCACTTTTCAATGACTTCAATGACTTTGAATGTTGTTTGTGTAGTTTGGGTGTGTGTTTTTTTTTACTTTGTTTTATTTTCCTTTTTTTCTTTTAATTAGTGTGCACTAGCGACTTTTCGATTTTTCTCCGCAGACGTGTCAGTTTCGTTTCAAACGCGAGCTAAGACTGTCACCGGCTGTCGAGTTGGAGCATTTAAGCCATTGTCTTTGCTCAGTGTGTCTAGTGTGCGCCCGCCGATCATACATACAAGTGATCTCTTGCTCTCTGCAAAGTCTGGCTCTGAGATGGCAAACAGGTAGTGACAACTACGCGCTCAACTAAGGTTAATATGCTAGTGTACAAGTTTTGCAACAAAAATAAAAAATGATAAATGTTCATTCATTCCAGCTAAGATAGCTTACATCTGAGCTTCTCAAATGGTGATATTTGCATATGTGTTAGTGAGGGTGTGCATGAGTGTCTGTGCGTTGAATGAGCTGCTATTATGTGAGACACGTGTGTAGCTACAGGTGAGGGTTTCACTTGGAGATCTTTGTAATTGCTTGCGCTCAGCATTTTATAGCTCTGGGAGAGTGTGGATTGCCCGAAGAAGCTGAGTAATGTCTTTTCGTATTCAAAGTAAAAAGTAAGATAAAATAAAATAAAATAAAGTCGGCGTCCAAAAATTTTGGTGTATTTAGGTGAAAATACAGGGGTATCAATTTTTTTCTTTGTGAAAATGCAGTTAAATTTGAATTTCAATATAATTATTACTTCACTAGTTTGCTTTCACTCGCTTCGCTGAATGTATGAGATTTCTGTACTTTATTTCAATAAAACTGAACCTGCTTACACTCAGCCAGAAATATAGGAGATCACATTTTGTCTTTTTTAACCCTCTTAAAAATACTTTCAATCTAAAACCTTCTTAAGCTTCTATCGTCTGACACCGATATTTTGGTATACACATTTCACTTAACTCCTTTAATTCAAGTGGAATTAGATTTTATGAAATGAAGAAATAATTCATTTAACTTATTAAATAATTTGGAATTTTGTTTTTTTAAAAGGAGGCAACCCCGCCTTAATTCAAGTTTAATTTTACTTTTTATACGGGTGGCAATCCTCCTTCATATAGTGCAAAAATGAAAGCTTTGTTAGCCATATTGTTGTATTTGATTTACCTCATCAAATAATTTGAATTCAATATCCATATACATATTTCAGTAAAATTAAATTAAATTGGTTTTTTAAATAGGTGGCAATTCTCAACAACGTGTGTTTAGAAATAAAGCCTTTGAAATTGATACGTATATTGTAGTAATTAATTTAACTAATTTAAATTTAATTTTTGCATGATGTAACCAAGATGTTAACCTTCTCCTCCCCGAGACGAACGTATGCGTGTTTCCACGATCGGATCACGGCAACATAGTCTATCGATGTCTACCATAAGCGACTTTATTTTATATACATAAGTGTGTATGTACATTAGGGTATTAGGGTGGTCCTTAAATGTGGGAAACAAATTTATTTTATATACATAAGTGTGTATGTGCATTGGGGTGATCCTTAAATGTGGGAAACAAATACTTACATCAGATTTCCTAAGCCTCAACAAATACACATACAAATTTTGGCCCCGACGGGAGTCGGTTAAGGCGAGACACACAAGGGTCAAAATTCAGATTACCCTATGAAGACGTCTTAACCGACTATAATCGAGACCAAAATTTTGTATGTGATTTCTGCGACTTTAGTAGTATCGATTTTGAGTATTAAATGAAACAAATATTTTTAATTTTTTGAGTCTCCATGGAGCATTTGGCCTTAGACCCAATTGCGACACGCCCTAACCGACTCCAATAGGGACAAAATTTTTATGTGACATCTTCGACTGCGGTAGTAGCAATTTTGGGTATGAGTTGGCAAAAAAAATAGTTTTAATTTTTTGAGTCTCTATAGAGGAATCTGAACTTTGGACCCTGTGCCAACCGTCTCCAATCGGGAACAAAATTTATGTGTGATATCTGTGACCGTGGTATTACAGATTAAAGGGGTGAGAGTGAAAAAAAACTCGCTCATTTGATTTTTATGGACCACCCTAATGCACATATAGAGTGCATAAAGGCATGAATATAAAAATAACAAAATATCTTCCGAAATAACGCGTCCTGGAAGGTTCTTGAAACTATATTTCGCACAGATCGAAATCTTAAATTTCCAGCAAAAACAGCCATTTGTCGTCATGGCGGCATTACGCTGAGAATTGATGATGCTGCCGACTCACTAGCACTTCAAACAGACAGCAACGCCGAAGTGCATGCCGCCGTAGCCAAGATTAAGGCCAAAAAATGGCCAGGTATGGATGGAATCCCGAATGGCGTTCTCCAGCATATAGTTAGGAAAGACCTTAAATTTTTAGACAGTTTTACACAAGATGCATACAGCAAGGTATCTTTCCGGGGAAATGGAAGCAGCAACAACTGGTGCTACTAACGAAGGGTAACAGTCCCCCGAGGAGCCATCATCGCACAGACATTTGGGCATGCTGGATACTGTAGGCAAACTACTGGAAACGATTATATGCGCGCGGCTCCAAGTGATCGGGGACTCTCAAACTGGCAGTATGGATTCCGAAAAAAGGCGTTCAACAGTTGACTCGCTAGCTCCTGAGGGTAAGAGTTGGCAAAACTCATGCCAAACATGGGAGGCCCGAGACATAGAAGAAGGATGCTGCTTGCGGGCGTCAGTTCGTCCCTACTGATATATGCGGCACGAATTTGGACAGCTGCTGCATTCATACCCGCATATATAAGTGCACCGATAGGTATGCTGTATGTTCGTGACAGTATCAGACGAATTCGCAAATTTGCTGGCCGGAAGATGACCATTAGACATAGCGGAATAGGCCACGGCAAAAACCAAGCGCAGTCTTATTAACTGGAAAGAGACTATGCAACCGTGCATCAATGAGTGGAAACAAAGGATGAACGCGATCACGAAAGGGCGTTGGACGAAGAAGTTGATTCCAACGGTAAGCGAATGGATCGAGAGAAAGCACGGATAAACTAAATTCTATCTCATACAGTTCTTCACCGTGCATGGCTGCTTCTGACAGTACTTACACAAGTACACACGTGCTGACCATCCCTATTGTCTTTATTGCGATGGTAAATACGAAAATGCAGAGCACATCCTTATGGACAGCCATAGATTCGAAGACGAACCCAACCAGCTCGAACCCTGTATAGGGAGCGCAGTGCCCCCCAAAGGCCTGCTCAAGGCTATGCTGTCTAAAGAAGGCATATGGAACGAATGCGCAGATATCACCACTGATGTAGTGAAACGTCTAAGGCACGATGAAGGAACAGCGTGGCGCGAAAACCGCACGTTGAGGTATGATACAGAATAACGTCCAGTGCCTTCGTTGTGAAGAAATGTCGGAATTAATAGTCCCGCGGGGGTGCCACAGGCACAGCGTACGTAGGAGGTTGGGTATAGTCCGAGTCGTAACCAAATAAAAAAAACGCAAACACGCACAAAACTTCCCACATTAGCTTCGATGTCATAACTGGCTGTGGCTACGGAATACCAGGTGGGGCTACTCTGTAATGCGATACGAAATCCAAAAATGCGATGCGACAAGCAACCGACACTGCGTACAAATTTACCCTCACAGGTACAAGAAATCAGGGTATGACTTAAATATAATGGGTGGTGATATAGTTATGGAACACAGTGTATATACATACATACAATTGTTAACAATTTAAAAGCTTAAAGGCAGCTCCAATTATTTACACGTAGCTTTAAAATTGTATTTAACTGTATTCGTTTTACAGTTTGAGAGTAGCAGCAAAAAAATCTGCAGCAAAAGGTGTTGGTCTTGACTAAGCCAAACATAAAGCGATGGTAAATTGTAGCCCTTATTAGTGGTGAATTTTTTGTAAATACATAAGAGGTTAGCAATTCTGCATTAGCGCCACCAGATTAACAATAAAAAAAACCAACATCAATAAATAAGCAAAGTAAATAGATTGAAATTTGGAAAAAGCGAGACATATTTGCTTTAAGGGCGAAAGATATTCCATATTGCAAGTGTTCACTTTAACTGAATTTGATTTTTTTATTTAAAGACATCCATATTGTAAAATTTCTTTGAACTTAAAACTTAAAGTAGAATTCAAATTTTAAGCGGGGTGTATCCCTTTTAAAAAAATTAGTTATATGTTAATCTTGGTCATCTGTATGGCATATTTAATGCAAATAATAGCCAGCAAATATGCTCTCAAATTCACTCACACACTTTCACATTTATAAAATTAATAGCATTTGATTTTACTTGTCAATTCAATTGAAATTGAAAGAAATGTTTTATTTAACTTTTTACTTGAATTATTTAGAATATCTCTCGTTTGATACCTATATTAAAACATTTTATTCAAATTTGTAATTAACCTAATTTTAGCTTCTCAAAAGGTGGCAACCTTTTTAAAAAATATTTTCTTAAACAAATAATTTTTGAGTTGATTTCGTTTGACAACCGCATTGTTGTGATATTTTAGTTAACTTATTAATTAATCGATTTATATATTTAACCGATTGCAACACTCTCAAAAATATTTTCGAAACAAAATTTTCAGTTTGACACTCACATTGTTATAATATTTTATTTAACTTATTGATTGATTTAAGTCCTGAAAAAGGTTGCAGCTCCCTTAAGAATATCCTATATATTAATCCAGCTTATAGACTATCTGTGCGCCAAACGTTATCGAAATTCGTTTAGCCGTTTACTCACAAACTTTCACATTTATAATATCAGTATAAGTAATACGAGTATCATTCACTCACCCGGCACTGTTTCTCCATTGAAAGTTATCTGCACAGTGTGTATGCCCGGCTCGTGCGGTGTAAAGCTAGCTACAAAGCGTTGACCGCCCAGCGAACGTACCGACGATGTGACACGTCCACCATTGACGAGTATTTCCAAATTTCCCGAACCCGCCTTTGAGCCATCAATCTCAAATTCAACGGGACGTCCAATGGCACCGTTTGGTATATCTTGTACACGTATAGCACGCGCTCCGGTTGCATTGTTGTCTATGGGTCGAAATCGCGATAATGAACTATAACCATATTGACCATTTCCAGCGCCCGCACCACCAGAAGTGCGCTCCGTAACAACGTGTTCACTAGATTCCTTAACAGTTTTTGTATAGCCACCTGATTTGTCGGTATAAGTGTTGTTCGAATGTGATTTCACTGTAATGGCACTGGGTCTGTGAAAGTGAAAAATTCGAATTATTTCGTTAAAGAGTTACTCCATTACAAATTTCATTTGCTAAACTCACTTGTAACGTTCCACATCATCGACAGAATCACGTGATCCACGTCGATCTGAGTGATATTTCTGTTCTTGTAATGCAAATTTGTTGTATTGTGTATTGCGATGTGTTTCGTGATCGATATCGGGTCGATTATACGAGAGGTCCGTATTTAGTTGCTTTTCCGTCATATTTGCCAAAGATTCGAGCGAATTATGTGAAAGCATATGCTTGGTTTTATTGATAACATCCCAGCTGTCGCGTCGCGCCGTTGTCGGTTTAACCGATGACACACGCACATTCGACGAATGATCGATGCGCGGTTCGGGTGAGGCAGTGCGACGCAAGCGCTCGGCAGTTGTGTAGAGCGAGGGGCTGGCACGTACATTCGAATCGGAAACGTAGTTAGAGGTCGATTTGTATGTGGACGATTTTTCAACAGTGCGAGAAGTTTCATAGTCGGAGCGGTTAAGACCGTTCTGTAAGTGAGAGGAAAAAATTAAAAATGTGAGTGTCTGAAAGTGATACAAAACTTATGGCGTCCAGACGTGGAATAAAAGCCAATTCATTTAATTTAAAAGGATTGCGAATAAATATGTACAAACTGTGGCTATGAAAACTCAGAAGTCGGTTTTTTATAACCACTACAACGTCCACGTCGTGAAAAAAATTTCATCCCCAGAACTTTTATTCTGTTTATTCTGTGCGTAAACTGAATGATAACCAGCTAAGATCAGATGAAACTGCAGAAAGGCTCGCTGCTCCGAAGTCGTGGCTAGGAAATTTCGGCTAACTAATCCCCTTCTCACTCGCTAGGAGATTGCACAGGAACGTCCTAGCTTCAGTACAGCCCAGTGCTGCTTTTCGTAAAGTTTTTCCTTGGTCTGTGACTGAGTGGGCGACCAAAGCCTTTGATGAAAATCATAATTAAGACAATGCCTCAAACAACAAAAAACAATACGCCAAACGCTTACTTCTACAGGACATGAAAAACAAGGACAAGCACTCCGTACTCTCTGCGAAGGAGCAGCTCGTTTTATCTAGTTGGGAGGCTGTGGCATCTGGCGACGGAGTCAGTACTAGTGAGATGTACAGCCAACACTATCTTTCTACTTCAAAAGCATTTCGGCAAAAACACTAAAAGCAGGCTTTATCTATAGCTGGTAGGGCGCTTTCAGTTGGCGGGGGATAAGTGACCGCAAGAGCTTCCACAAATAAGAAGTTTTCTGCCGACTAATCCACGAGCGCATCGGCGAGGTATAATATACAGGTAGCACTGCAAAGGATTTTGAGGTCCGGTAGTCTTAAGTGGCCTTATCGACAAGGTCGTGGCAGACCCGGATACTTACCGCTCTAGTATTAATACCACGGAAGTGTTGCGCGGATACAGAATGATAAAGTGTGATGATAAACTCGCTAAGAACTTTCTGTACAAGAGGTTGACAAGTATTGCTGATACTTGGGAGAACCTGAGGCTGAAGCAAAGCCCTGCCAATGAAATCCTCTAAAAGCAGAAAACTCACATTGGCTTCAGACCTTGATAGTTTGCGGAGCGATGTATTCCGGACATGTTTCTTGTAATCCGATAATAATATGTAACTTTTGGAAAATGCGGACACCAATACCGCGCTCTTTGGTAAGCTAGTTAAAAATTATGTATTGTGGTTGATAATTGCCTGATTAGTATAACTTAGTAAGGTTGCATTTCTCCTTTGGCAAGTCCAGCCCATTACGATGTCACATGAGTGAACTCTTAAAATATATAAAAATGTTGCTGCCTTCATTACAACTGTGTTGGAACCACCGTGGTATCTTAAGGAGGCGTTGAAGATATCCAGAAATTCCTACATGACTTTATACTATAAAAATAGTCTAATTAAAATTTTTCAGTCGCATTACCGCTCAAGCGGGCATTCACCACCTCCTACTCGTCTTCGAGACCCCGAAAAAAGTCATAACCTCCGCTAAGTAATGCCGCGAAATTCCCGATAAGCAGTTCGGAGTATCGTGGTGGAACTATCGTATTGTCTACCGAGGTGTTGAAGATGTCCAAAAATTCCCAGACGGCTTTATACTATAAAAATAGTATTTTTAAGACTTCGGTGGTGTTTTCTTTCAAGCGGGCACACTCCAACCTATCCTCATCTCTTACGTCTTGAGAAAAGTCATAACCTCCGCTAAGTGGGTGCGCGCAATCCTCGCTAGGCAGTGCGGAGTAACGCTTTCTTCGGCAGAACTAGAGGGCGATTCTCATTTAGTCGAACCAGAGCCAGATTGTCCTTGTTTCCTATAACGTCGCTTTGGTTGAAAACTAATGTGCTTTTTCCCAGCGCTTCCGTTGGGCAAACCCCGGGAACCCGAACACCCGAACCACATTCGTGGGGGCCATTACGTCTAACTAATTTATAACTTTTCAATATTATTTCCCTAATTTTTGTCTTGTAGACTCCCATATGGGTCAATAGAGCCAGGATTCAGTAGAAGTTCAATACCTTAACTGACGGTGGAGTATATGACTCTTCTAATAAGCAAAAAGTTAAAACCAATCGAATTTGTTCTTGGATCTAGGATCCTATAAGAAAGAGCCCGTATGTACATTCAGTATTTTATACCAAACTTCAGGCAGCACGAGCTTCAGGGAACGGCCTTCAATGTTTCAGTCCCAGTCTAAACTTCTACCAGTATTGATGGTATATATTTTATCCCGATAGAGGTTGCCATACCCTCTATTTAGAGAGGGAGGTCGAAAAGATGGCAGTTAACTTAATTTCCACCTACTAAACTGTATAGCGTCTTCTACCGCTTTGACTTTGTTGCTTTTTCCATTAACCTAAAAATCATTCGTGGCGTAAGCCCCAAATACTCTGGTGAGACAAATGGATTCGCATTAACCAGCAAATATTTCCAAAATTTCATAGCTAAAAGACATTGTGAAATACTATAATTTAGCTCACCTTATTCAGAGTTGTGACTGGGCTGCCGATTCGATGTGTGGCTGTTGAAATGTAGGCGTTGCTAGGCGAATATCGTTGCACCGGCGAAATCGAGGTGTGTCGTGGACTGTTGCTTAAATTGCGCGGATTCGATTCATATGGAATCGAAGTTTTAATTGTCAATGGACTGTGGGTGCGTACTTCACTCGAGCGTATCTGTGAGAAGTGCAACGCAAAAGCATACATGTTAGCAAAAGTAAATAAATAAAAAAAATTATAAATTATTGGCAAGGTAACAATTGAGCAGTTGTACCGAAAAAAAAACCAAAAACAACAAACATTTAACCAAAAACATTGAAAAAAAAGTTATTTAATTACGCTAGGTATCGGGCTGAGACGTGTCGTAGTAAAAGTGCTTGCCGCCTTGGCGCTGGCGGTGTGACTCTGTTGTTGCTGCTGCTGCTGCAGCACATGGAATTGTTGGTAAAGCGATGGCGCCTGCGTTGGCGAGTCGTCGAAGCGTTCTTCGCGCGGTGGTGCCAATTTCAAGTCACGATCTTTACGTTTACGATGATACGAGTACAATTCATTCTCTTTGTCGTAGTAGTAGTCGTTCTTGGTTGTCGAAGAGTTCGAAGAGACCTTCGAGTCACGGCGTGCAGTATTTAGGGTATATAAATCGGTTGAATTGAAATATTTAGTATTAGGCGAATTGTTGTGTTGATCGCGTGTGAGGTATTGGGGAGCCAGTGGTGGTGGAGTGGATGTTGCCAATTCGTCCTGCGCACGCAATTTTGTGATGTATTGGAAAGTGCGCGCGCGGAAAAGTGTAGGTGTAAGGATGCATGGGTAACAAACACATACGGGTACATACAAACATACAGAATGATGGGAAGAGAAATTAAAGATATTGGTTAGTATAATTTCAGTTTTTACACAGCGTTTTAGTGGCGGATGCGCGGGTGCAGGGCGGTGTGTAGCGGTGCTGGTTTCATTTTATTTTTATTTGGAGTTAGTTACAGCAGAATGTTATTGTTAGTAAGAGTACTTTTTTGCATCATAATTAATTACTAAGTGAGTGAGCGAAGTTACTGATACTCAATGCTCGCAGCACTCTGAGCTGGATAGCAGTTAGCCTAGCAGCTTATTCTACATACGCATGATTTTAGCACAAATGTCCACTCCAAGCTCATAAACTTCAATTTATTTTTCACCCCCCTCCCTTCCACTTACCTCACTCTCCCTTTTGTAGTAGCTCGATGTGGTGCGGTAGTCGTTCGCATCGACCTTCGGCGATATCTGTGGTGAATATGATCTCTGCCGTTCCGAGCTATTGTGATTCAATAAATCTCGCCGCGATAGCGAGGCTGTCGCTGCGGATGTTGCGTTCCTGTAGTCATTGTGCCTTGTATTTGTAGTTGAGGTGTAATGCATTGAAGGACTCTCCGAGCGATGTTTGCTCTCGTGCAAGGGACTACTGCGCGTTTTGCCCGAGCGGCCCTTGGTGCCGACGCGCATAATGAATGGCGAGCCTTTCACATCGTAACCATTGAAATATACATAGACACGATATTTGCCATTATGACGTGGCATGAAAGTGACCCTGTATTTATTTTCGACAATTTTCTCAACGGAACATACAAGCGAGCGCTTATCATGTACAATGTCCACATGCAGTTCGCCAGTGACGCCAACGCCGCGCGCATCCACTTCGAAGGAGTGCGCGCGCAATGGCATAGCGCCATCCAAACCATGCACAGAGACACCGCTGGCGTCGAAGACGGCACAAGTGAATGGTCCGCCCTGTATGTGGCGCCCCTGATAGGTGATGGCGATTTCCCAGATTCCCGCTTCGTCCGGCTTAAATATGGCACTGTGTCCTTCGTCGACCTTCTTCAATGGGCAGTTGTGCGAGATGCCAGTCGGCGAGACGGCTGTGACCAGTATGTCTTCGGTCTTTGGCGCGCCGGTTGCATTTACTAGCACTTCAACAAGACTGCCAAGTGCACAGGGTGCCATACCTGGTGGCGCTACTTGTATAAATCGTGGCAGCACACGGAAGAAGTGTCCGCCCAAGCTGTCCTCGCCGATCTCTACAATAATCTCGTGCATGCCGTACTTTTCGGGTATGTAGACACCCTCGCCATGTGGATTTAAACGTACCGGCTGTGGTTGACCTGATGGCGGTACTACAAAAGCTTTCACCGTGCTAAGGCTAATGTCGCGCGAGAGCACATCGATGCGGAAGTGAGTCTGTGGGAGAGAACTCAAATTAGCGAACTGTTAGTTTTTGGGTCTTTGAAAATTTCAAACTCACCGGCTCGCCGACGCGTCCAGAATTGCTTTCCATAAGTACGTTTATGAGGTCAGAAAGTGGTGGACGCGGTGGCACCCATTGCAAGTGCGCGGCATAAGCCATTATGCCTAAATGCTCTACTTCAGGGTTAGCCATGTCCTTGGGCGTGAGTATGGGTTGTACGCCTAGACGCTGACCCGCCTCGACTGCTTTGCGTATATTGTTCTCATAATGGAAAGGATCGGT
>NW_023463030.1:0-15816 GCF_013731165.1 Rhagoletis pomonella | reverse complement strand
TATTTATAAGTAATTTTTAAGCAAAAACTCACGCGACTTCAATTCTCATATAAACATTTAAGAGTACCGGTAATTTCTTCATGATGCAATGATCGGATTTAAACCAAATTACGGAGACACTAGCTTTCCGATAGAAAAAGAATTATCAAAATCGGTGACGTGCCCAAAGTTATGCGGCAACATACATACATAAAAAAAATATACTCCAAAAACAATATACAACAATAACCAGGTTCCAGTACAATAGATTTTGATAAGTAGGTATTTGGCTGACTTCCAAAACGTATCAATACAATGTTTGGATACGTTTATACTGCGCTATTCAAACTTTTTGTATATGTAGAGTTACGATATCATTGCAACCATATACATTGCATATTTTAAATTTTGAATATAGCAATAAACAATTTTTATAAATTTTGCATTTTTAAAACACCAATGGTAACCAATAACAAACGAAGCATCAACTTTGTTTATGTTTCTGATGCGCTGATTGCTGTAGCGCTGCGTTTCGATAACTTTTCGGATGCGATTTGGAAAATTATACATTGTTAATATTTTGTAGTTCGGCGTTATGGAACATTATAGTTTGTACGTATGCAAAGCAATTGACGTTTTGGAAGTCAGCCATTTTCTATTTGGAGTCCATAAATTTTGTCACCCACGGTATCTAAGACTATCCCAAATGCAATATAATTTTTATTTACATACATAAGCACATGTTTTTTTTTAATCAGTCACATAGGAAGCTTTCAAGCTTTCACCTCTCATAACTGACCTACCACAAAACATAAAACACTGCACTTGCATTGAAACACTTAAGAAAACTGTGAGAAAATTGATTACGTTCGTAGGTTCTTCATATCTTCTCTATGAAGCAAATATGTAGTCGTAATCAGTGTTGCCAGTTTTACCTTTTTGAGGCCAGATCTAGCTTTTTTCTTTGTCGTTTAGCTTCGGGATTTGGGATTTCTTATTTTCAAAATAGTATTTTTTAAGGACAATCCTCCACAATATTTGTGGTTGCACTAAATTATTGTTTCGGTTCAGATTTACTTGACGAAATGTTAAGCGAATATCATCCGTCGGCATCGCTCCATCCGACGAAATTTACTCAACGAACTCGTTCTGTTTATATTTTAAACGTTTTTTTTCAGGGGCTCTCAGTGTCCCTATAAAACCAGGAAAAGCATGTTATTTCTTAGAACTTCGCACCCCACGGAAATGACGTCAAGCACTACATCGTTAGCGAGAAAGGGTGTTTAGTCGCCGCTGCTTTGCCGTAGCCCCTTCATCCCCTCTGCTATTGCGTCACATGCCCCGACCATTTTTCGCTGCTTTGTAGCATAGCCTTCACGAGTGACACAGGTGTGAAACTCTCGCCAGATATATTGCGAAGCTTGCATCTGGTACTGTCGAATCGCATACACTCAAAAAAGACGTCTTCTATTACATCTCCTCTGCTGTAGTCGCATATGGGTTCCGGTTCGTGTTTGAATCGGTGAAGGTATGCTTTGAAGCACTCATATCGAGTTAAACAGTTTTTCAAATGGAAATCGACTTCGCCGTTTAGTCTGAAAGGCTGGACTTTTTTAACCTTTTTTTTTGGGCCCTTGAGCTTTTTTATTTGGCCGATTTAGCTTTTTTATTTTTGATATCCTGGCAACACTGGTCGTACCTACAAATATATACAAACGACACATCACGACGACGCAATTACAAGTGACAGGTGATAGGAAGACGGGGGAGATTTGCAAATGTGGATGCTAAAAATACTGCGCAATTCACCATTCATTTAGTAAAACAAAAAATACAATTACTTAGACAAGTGTTCATATGTTGAATCTTTAAATGAAACTTCTTTGCGGTAAGAGATAAAGATTCGGAGATTCGAGATTAAAATAATTGCTCATTATCAAGGTGTATTAAACAAGGTGTGATTGACAGCTCAGGTAGGCTCTCTTTTAAGGTAATATAGTGCCAAAAAATATAAACAAGCGATTTAAAATTCATAAACAGTTTTTTTCAATTTGACTTTATAGGATAGTTCTTCTGAGAGCAATGTCAAATTCAATCACACTTTGTGGAATATATTTTGCTCATCATTGTGTGGGATCCATACACAACTTTGTTAAATATTAACAATTAGGCTATTCACACATTCCTGGTTATTTGTTTATCCGGTTAAAAATTATTATTTTTCAGTGTATTTTGTTGTTGGAAACTTAATAAAAATACATAGAGCACATAAAAAAATAACTCGATAACCAGCAAGGTATGAACACCTCGAATATATTTCAAGCTAAATATTATTTGTTATTTTTTTTATAAAAATATTGGTCATGCTTTAACATAAACCTTATATGTATAATTCTAAAAAATCGGATTAAAAAGTTGAAAATTTAGATGCCAAGTTTGCAGAATTTTTATAATTTTTGGACAAAGTATGAAATATGAATTTATATAGTTTTTATTAGATAATGAGCTATTCTTAAAAAAAAATATAATGAACATTAAATTAACTAAAGAAAAATAGGAAAAATTTGTTAAAATGTCGTGCGCCTTTTTATTTTTCCACCACTGTATGTAAGGGTAAGAAAAATAAAAAGTAGCGATGAGAAAGGGCTGACACACCCTGCCTAACAAAAACCCCTTACAAAGTTTAAGGAAAACAAAATTAACACTTTGGAAGAGATGAGAGAAGGTAAAATAGGCGGCGGAAATTGCCGGCAACCGCAAAAATATATGTAAGTAGCGTCTGCAGAGTTTTGTGCAAAACCAAAGTACTCGTGTACCTCCGCTGTTATCAAACAACAAGGTAAATTAATAAGACGCAAATTATTTTGGAGCGGCGAACGCGCCATCAGAAAGCAGAACAACAAAAGCAAAACACGAAAATACAACAAAATGTAACGAAAGCAAAAATATCAACAACAAATTCTCAAGGTTAAACCGGGCAAAATAAACATAAAACAAAAATACATATCCAAATATGTATGTACATTAGGGTGGTCCAAAAATACACAGATCAGAGATCAACTTTTGAAATATATGGAAAACTTCAAAGACGATACCGTCTCTGATTGCAATTTTAGTAGGGACTCTATCGTTCGTATTACGTCGATTACGTTATAATCGTCTCGGTTACGTTTAAATCAGCCGTAATAATATTGCCGAACTAATTTTTGAAGCATTATTCTGCAGATGAATCGTTCGTGATGCGTCTCGTTCGAAATAGATAATAAGGCTATAAAACAAAAAAAAAAATAGTTATTTATATTTGTTAAAAAAAAAAACAGTAAAAAATAGAATCATCTGAATATTAATCTTAAATCGCTACTTTGCGAACAGTAGCTTACTCCACATTTCTCAGAGCCTTGTTCATTTTATTTATACTCCTTTTTAACATTGCCTATCCTTACGGACGAGCACTCCTTTTGAGCTCCTAACAGAGGACAAAGGGAGTATTCTTGTGTGCTTCTTTTGGCCTTCGAAGCGTTAACAAAGGAAGTCATCTTTATCTTCTTAGCTCGTTTATTACTCGAAAACATAACAATGAGCGAGGAATCAATAAAATTTTTGAAATAACTAAAAAAAATCTTGATTGCTCATTAAGGCTTTCTGCACATAGGTCGTCCAATCATAGTTACTTCATCGTCACAATCATGATGCAACGATTACATGACGACTACATTTTCGCACACTCGGTCGTGATATTTCAATTCATTTGGCGTCTAAAAATTGGCTTGGAGCAGGTATTTTCTGTTTTTCTGGTTGATATTTTCGCGAAATATTTACAAAAACCTGCAATTTTTAAAATATGGATTGTGCTGCAACATTTCTAGACATAACTTTTCAGTAATATCTCTTCTTTTCTTTTCCTGAAATGTATTTTGTGCATGCACACAGACTTTTTACGATTTCGTCATATTTTATAATTAAAACGCTCACTTATTGAATTTTATTGCAATTATCCGCTTTTTATTAATTTCGACAGATTTTATGCCAAAGACACTAATTTTTATGCAACTTTAATGCAAATATTAACTTTTTCACAAATTTTTCCCCATAAAATGTAAACAATGCGTGCACAACGATTAGCAAACGACAGTGTCGTACTTATTCGTTTCTGGTCTCCTTATTTTCGATATTCTTGTTCTGGGGGTTACTGAAAAAAGAATTGGCCACCCTAATGTACACATTTATGTATGCATAAAAGGAGAAAGAGGCAGAACAATCAAAATAAATACAAGCTTATATACGCATCTAGATAAATATATGTATGTACATAGTATACATATGTAAGTATGTAGATATGTATATTTGAGCATATAAAAGATTAGCCTGGAATATAGAAAACGAAAAAGTTTTCAGAGGCGCGTACAAGGGTGGAAATCGGGAGTGAAAAACAGGAAAGGCAATAGAGCGCGAACATGGCGCTGGATAACGAATGGCAATCAATGGCAGATAGAAACCGGTTACAATAAAATTAACAAACACTTTTTATATCACCACACGCGTCAAAAACAAAGTGCTATGTTTTAACTTTAAAGGTACGACCGCACTAGGCGACGCGACACGACACTACGCAGCGCGGCAAAATATTCTTTGCATGGATTCTTGCTTGCTGTCTCCACAGGCAAAAGTTTTTATCTTGATAATATTGTCAGGCAAAAACTTGCCAATGGAGACCACATATTGCTCTTGGCAAGCAATAATTATCAGAGCTGTTATCTCAATAAATATTGCCAGCAATTTGGTAGTTTTCATTTGCGCGATGAAATAGCATGTTTTTTTTAAATTTTTTATTGATTAGATCTGGCAAAAATAGCCCACGCAGAAATATTGCCTTTGATAAAATTAATGTCAGGCAAAAAAAAAATGACAAATGGTAGGCAAAAGTTTTTGCATGTGGAGACGGGGCGTTATGGAGCATACCGCGCTACGCTGCAGCGGAGCTACGCGACGCGATGCTGCGTGGCAACATTGACCAACTAGGGAAAAATGTCCCCCAGCGTGGTGTCGCGCAGTTCTGGTGCCGCATAGTGCGTTATACCCAGCGGAACGACATAACATTTCGTACTTTTTTTAACTTGAAGAAATTGTGAGTGAATATTCACATGCATTTCATTCAAGAAGAAAATTGTATGTAAAGAAACATAACAAGACGAATTCAGCAAGGAAAATAAAAATTAAAATTCATTGTAATGTTAAGCGTCACTGGCATCCATCTTGTTGGAAGGTTTTGACACAAATAAATTAAAAATTTTGCAGCGAAATGTCGCGCCGCTGAAGTTTCAGTGGGGTCGTACCTTAAGGCATGGAACTTGGTAATACATACATATGTACGTATGTTGGAAAAATACATATCGTCGATGTTTTTGCGAAACCGCCTATCCTACGGCACTCAATTTTAGCAGAAGAGCGAAAAAACGGTTTATTCTCGATACCTGGAGTTCAGGGTTAGCAAATCTAATTTTTGTCACAATGGCGATTTAGGCGGTTTTGCAACTGGTCGATGGGCGGATTTGCAATAACATCGACGATATGTACATATGTATATCGCACACCCTCTTCAAGAGAACTACTCGAAAAAAACGTTGGTCTATTTTTTTTGCATAAATCAATTCGTAGGATTTTTCCCAAATTAATATAATTTTTTTCTTTATGATTATATTCTCTAACTAGAAAACTACTGTTCTACCTGTTTTTGTATTAATTGCGCTCAATCTGTACCATCCACAAGGAATTATGTATATTTTCGGATATGATTTTTGAGTTGTGCCTCTTTTGAAGACGGTGTGCGATATGTATATAGATAGTCGCTGACTTTATGAACAGCATATTAAGAATCGCTTAAGGGAGTTAACATTGAAAAAGTATCTGCGAAGCGCAGAAGGAAAGCGTATTGAAAAAATTAAAAAAATATATATATATAAAAACAGCGTAAATGTATCCGTTTCACAGCAATTTTCGGTACTTGTCGGTACGTTTCTGCCGCAAAGCTTAGTGGAAAAACGGATCATCAAAGCCCGAAAATGGAATCGATAAACGGACAAAAATCCGCACATCATCCCCTTTTTTTTCCTTTTTCTGGTCCATTTTCGGATTTTTTCTTGGCGGGGATGTTGCGCTTTGGAAATGAAACTATGTACGTCGCAAAAATTAGAGCAAGTCTTCATAAAATGTTCATACGCTCTTTTATAATTAATTTTTTATTAATATTCGCTATTTTACCCTGAGACGATTTATAAACATTTAGAGGAATTTTGGGAGGATATTTTGTTTTTAGTTATTAAAAACTCAAGCTTTTGTCATTTTTTTCTTAAGAGCCTGCTGCTGTCAAATTTATTAGTTATAAAAAAAAAACAAAATTAAAACGCCAGCCCTAACATCGAAAAGTGCGGTGCAACAAAATACCTTCAGCGTTTCTTTTATGTTATGTATGTTCAAAGCACATAATCGTTTTATTTTTCTGATAATATCTTAAATGAAAACAGGCATGAACCGCGCGCCAAATATCGTTGCCAGGAAGAGCACACGCATATTTTGGTCGCATGTCGGCAATTGCGTGGAGGTGAGACGTAACGAGGAAAGCGCAGACTAGGCGCCACCTACACATTTGCATAGGTAACAAACAGCCACAAGTATACCGCGTGTGTCGTTGCCACTATTGATTTCAATATTACTTAACTTGTACCAAACTT
Organism: Rhagoletis pomonella; assembly: GCF_013731165.1. Taxonomy (NCBI): domain Eukaryota; kingdom Metazoa; phylum Arthropoda; class Insecta; order Diptera; family Tephritidae; genus Rhagoletis; species Rhagoletis pomonella. Next base: position 9,109 of record NW_023463030.1, on the reverse strand, counting down.
TGTACTTGCTGTAAATAATATTATTTAATATTACTATTACATACATATGTGAACATATCGCCCGTTTAATAATATGAAACTTACAGCCGCACTCAGAGACGTTTAATGATTACTTAAGGTGTTCCTCAGTAACGATTTGAAAAAATCCCCTCTCAGAGTCAGTTAATGATTCGTTAACGGCATTTAATGAAAATTAAAGTTAAGTAAAGAAAAACCTTTACTTAACTTTTTAACGAATGATTTTGAAATTTTTTGATTGTTTCCAATAATTTTCAATTTTTGCAGCTAAAAATCTTAATAAATTTTGATTTTTTTTTTTAATGTTTAGAAACAGTTTGATTAATCTTTTTCTTTTTTTTACTTTCATTTTATCAAATTTTTTATTTATTTAATTTTTGTTTCAAAAAAAAATACATATTTTTTTAATTTCGTTTAGTTTTAGAAAACTTATTGCTAAAAGATAAACAGAATAAGGCTAATACCTCCTCGTTAGCAGATCTTTCAATTTATCTGTCGAAATACCGAAAAGACCTTTCAAGATAGTAGCCGGAGTAGATAAATAATTGTCATACGAAAGACTTTTGTCTTCCGAAAGACTGTGGTGAGTTGAAAGACAGATGCCAGAATTGACCTGTTAGCGGTATTGCTTGTCTTTTAGCAAACAGTTTCTAAAAAGTAAACACAATTTACAAATATTGTTGCTGTTTTAAACAATATAATCTATAAATTGAAAACAATTAATTTAATTAAAAAACCAAAAAAATTAAATAATAGGCATGTTTTTTTACACGCATACGTATCTGAGCTTAAAAATTGTATGGAGCTCTAAGCAACAAACTTAATGCGCGTTTATGAATAGTTGTCGATAATATCAAAATTACTTGTTTTGAAATGGAAATTATCGATGATTGTTTTTTTTTTACACGTTAAGCGTAGGTGTACATGCGTGTAATAAAAAAGCACAGCTAATATAAAGTTCTAAAAATTAAAAAATAATTAATAAAAAAAGGAAAAAAAATTTTCTGCAAGAGGACTCGAACTCGGAATTTACGAGTGGCACGCGTGAATTTTTTTGTAACCCAGTATGCCTTGAAGCCCATTCAATTTTAGTCAATATCTCGGAAACTTAAGGAAATATCCAAAAACTGGGGTCGCATCGTCACATACGATATCGTATTACTCGTCACGTAAAAACATAATTTTCGGTTTATGACATACATATGTACATATGTACGCGAACGTACTCTTTATCCCATTAAGCTTATACAATAGTAGCAATATTCAATAAAATAGTAGCAAAATCCATTTTTTTTTTTTGATATTTGTATTTATTTATTTATTGTTAATAATTTTTCTTTTATTTATTTATATATTTATTTACTTATTTTTAATATATTTTTTTAACTTTACATTATTTCACTATGTGTATACTTATATTTTAAATAAAAATTATTAAAAATAAATAAATAAATATAAATATCAAAAAATATCATTTTGGATTTTGCTACTATTTTATTGAATAATGCTACTATTGTATAAGCTTAATGGGATACAGAGTACGTTCACGTACATACATATGTCATAAACCGAAAATTATGTTTTTACGTGACGAATAATACGATATCGTATGTGACGATTCGACCCCAGTTTTTGGATATTTACTTAAGCTTTCGAGATAATGACTAAAATACTAAACAAATCAAGATTTTTCAAGTGGCGTCATCCGCTTTTGGATATCTCCATTGGTTTCCGAGATATTGGGTAAAAAGTATCGTTAATTTAGGCCACATTTTTTATTACATTTTACGTATTTCATACAAAGTGGCTGAAAAATTCTTGATAAATGTCGCATAAGACATAATTTTACTTGAGAAAATCCTTCATAAACTCAAAACTAATCAACAATAAACATATATATATATGTATATACATATGTACAAACACACCTAAATGTCTATACATCCCTGCAGAAAAAAAATTATCAACTGTTAAAAAACAACCCACCTGTTGTTAGCTTTTTTGCGGGATTGCTATTAAATATATACCTTGTGGTTAACTACAAATAAATACATAACTTGAAACTAGTTGAAAATTAATGCAAGAGTAATGCAGACGTAATCGGGAGGTTGTTTTCTTTAAACAAATTTCTATTTAAATATCCTCATACAAATTTTTCTTCTAATACACGTTTTCTGCACTTCACAAATACTTTTTCAAATTCAAGACAATTAAAATGAAAATTGAAATTTTATATTATCATTTTGAAATTATATCTGACGGAGTTCCAATATGGGACCACTTACAGCAGAATATGACGAACGTATTATTTTGACTTGTGACTCTTTTGTAGACGGTGTGCGATATGTAATGTAAAATAAAGTAAATAAAAAGGTGTTGATTTTCTTATTGATAGTTGACATGTTATGCAGACGTAACCACCCTAGACTATTTCGCGGCCCTTGCCATAAAAATATAGTTAGTTTTCCTTATACAGATTATATTGACCTTTACTTCCTTCCTAATCAACTTCAAGTTAACTTATGTATATGTAGTTAGATACATTTCCGGCAGGGATGTTTCTTAATGTATATGTATACGTACATATTTGCACCCATATAACATAATTTGTTAGTGGGTATACATAAGTACATATGTGTGTACGCGACTCATTCGTTTGCTGCTGTCAGCTTTATCACGTAGACCACTAAAAAATGTATATATGTACATACATAAGTAGTATATGTCACTTGAAATGCAAAAGGACGTAACACATCGCAACTGAAATGGAAAAGGTAGTGAATGATATTTTTTTTTTTTTCATAAAATGCTGTGGATAGTTTTAATTCGATGAAAACCATCATATAAACCAAAAAGTGAATTTTTTATTAGTTATGACTTTTTGCATTTCAGGGATGATTTTGTTACGTCTTTTATTCATTTCAGGTGACGATAGGTAGCTACTACAAAATTAGGACTAAGGGCCTGTGGCAATTGATAGAAAATATGAAATTTTGACGGATGAAACTAAAAATTTGACAATTCTCGTAGTGAATACGAACGTCAGAATTTTACCTAGCTCATAAGGCTAGGTAAAATTTTGACAGCTTATAAATATGTATGCACAGTATTGTTTGGCGGTAATAAGGAGTGAAAATCAACATGGAAGCTAAAAAAAGCACAAAAAAGCGAACACTACGTGTAAGTTGCAAAATAGATATAAATTTGACCAATTTCAGCAACACATAAAAATTGAGCTTTTGCACGAGTGTTTGTTTGTTTTTTTTTTTTTTGAACTGTCAAAATTGTACTTTGCATTTGGCACAGCAAAATTCAATTTATTTGTACACCATAGTAAATTTGTTTACCTCGTCTCACCACGGAGAAAAATTTTACCGATTGGCACACAGCCTAAAATAGAAATCATAAGTTTCGTTCCTCAACTTTTTTTGGATAAAAATTGCAAAACTGTCAAAAAGCAAAATTGCTCTAAGAGAAATAGAGAAAAAGCAAAAAGTACGGGAACGTTTTTCGGGTAAAAACTGGCAAAACTGTCAAATACACCGCGTACGCAACTTTTCGTTTACATTAGGTGTGTACTCGTATTGAGAGGACAAAATTATCCAACAGAAAAAATACTAAGAATTTAGCAGCATTCGCTCTCAAAGAGACAAAATATCCACAGAAGTACGAGAACGCGAAATTTTTAAAAACTTCCAGGCTTCGAAACAGCTGATCGCTTCCACAGTTGCCACTGGTGGTGGGTCCTTTGGCAATTTATTTTCTGCTTGGTGCATTTTCCCCGAATTTGCATTTTATACAATTGCATACTTTTGGCATCGAAAAACCTTTTTAAAATACGAATTAATTATATCGGAATGAACGAAATATTTTTCTCAAAATTATTCGTGATACCACAAAAATAAGAGAATATCCTCCAAACACCCATCCTTGATCCAAAAAAAAAAACATTAGTAGATATCTCTACAAATGTACATTTATGTAGGTGCTACAAATGTACATTTAAAATCATAAAATTCTAATTGCTGCATTTTTATCTATTTTGGTATATTTAAAGGACAATTATGGTACACACGAAAAATGACAAACGGCAACCATAGTCAGCACACACTAAAGTAAACAAACTGGAGATTAATAGTAAGTTAACTAAAAATAAACTCAACAAACCTTGTGCTTAATAACTTTACTATCTGTTTCGTTGTTTACTAACATTAATATTAAAATTTGCCATAAATAATTCAAAAAGGTGATATTTTCTTTTGTTTATTTAAAAACATATGCTTGTGATCAGCTGAGTTTCTTACTTGCAAGTTTTAGCTGGGAAAAATTTTTCCAGCAGAAATTTGCAGCTCTCGTATCACATTTTTCTCTCTCAATTTCCCCTACTTTGCAAGTTTTTTGGGTACGAGAACGCAAAACCAGTAAAAGTGTTCTAAAACTCATATTTAAAATATGTACATATTTCCTACATGAAAAAGGATAACTCCACAATAGTTTTCCCCCGTTAGATAGCCCTGGAGTGGATATTTGGAAAATCTTCATTTAAGGTACGATTTCCTTCATATTTAGAACGTATATTATTTAGCCGTTAGGTGTGGCGGTCAATTTTTCTTACTTGTTTTTCTAAAGCCTTTTAATTCTCCAAGTTTCTGTTTAACAAAAAAAAAAAAAAAAAAAAATATTAAACTGACTATTCTGAAGTACATTTTACGTTTTCTTAAGTACATACATACATTTGACGGTTTTTGAAGAACATTTAACGTTTTCTGAAGTACATTTTATGCTTTCTGAAGTCACTCTTGGAAATATCCGCAAGCAACTTTCATCTCTGCAGTTATTAATCTATTCAAAATTTTAGGGTTGGCGTTAGTCGGCTCATGAAGTCCTGAGAGCGGAAATTACTTTAATTGCACCATAGGCAAGCAGGCACATAGCAGACAAATTGTATTTACTCCAATGCAAAAACACCATTAACAATTTTTATTGAATATCCAATTTTCTCCTCATACTGCAACGAGTTAGCTATAACGCAGGAACTGCAACTGAATACATACATACATATACATATGTACATATGTACTCCACCATTCCAATGCATCCACTTCGTTACTACATCCACATTCGCGCTATGCCAGTAGACTTCAAATTTGGACAGAGAACGTTAAGTTGCCAACAACAACAAAAATGTATACCCGGGTGCATACTTACAGCTGTGTGCAAAAAAATAATAGTGCCGCTGGATCATTCCTATCAAACAAGAAACTCAAGTGGTACACATAAAGGTTGTATATAATGAAAAGCTTAAAAAAGTAGCTTCTAGATATTTCCAGAATATTTAAAGTTGCATAATATTGGTTTGTTCAAAGTAATAGTATTGGTTACCTTAACGAAGTTAAACTAAAGATAAAGCTAATATTTTGCACTATTTTTTGTTTATTTGTGTATGATGTCTTGTATTCAATATATTTCACTTTAATTTGGATAATTTTTTGATGTTACAAAGGGCCGCTAAGATCCTGATAGCGCCTAATACGGATTTAAGCCCATTGCTATTTCAGAATTGGTTAGATAATTGTTTTTTCCCGCAGACTTTCTATCCTCGTAAGGCTCACATATGGAATTTTTCTTTGTGTTATACCGATCATTTTGAACGTAAATAGCTTTTTGCATAGTTTACTGGCATTTATTAGGTCGTTAATATATTAGCGACCTTTTTTTTTGGTATTTTCCAATATTCATGTAGTACTAATATGATTATCTACAAAATAAAAGTACATTTTTTTATCTATAATTGACGTTGGTCATAAGGACAGGACATATACCAAAGTACGGAAAACGTGGCAATACCGTAGTGCTCTACCCAGCACATTTCACTTTGCCTCAAACTGCACCTTAGGCGGTTTTCTGTATTTTGTTGACTACGAATGAACATCTGGAAGAAGACATGGCCAGTTTGAGGTTATTAGTTAATACTAAGACTCGATACCCTTAGGTTCACTAATTCATTCAGCCCTTTAGAACGTTTTATTCATACCTCAGCATCTTGAATCGTGAAATATGATGTCATTATGAAGAATTTCCCCTTCAATTCTTAATCAACCACATAGGTCTACAACATTATTTGAAAGATTTAGCTCATTCGTAATCACAAAGTGGCCTATTCAGACGGTCGCTTAGAATGTTGTTTTGCACAAGTTTATTGTTTTTTTTTCAGTTATTAATAGATGTAGAATAATGAGAATTGTGTATCCAACTATTTTTCTGAGGTGCATTGCAAATTTTGTCCTGATTTCTTGGTATTCCCAGCAAACACAGTCTCTAACGTTAGAGAAATTTGGATTTCTACATTAGATAACTAGGGTAATTCTCTAATCGTTCTCGAGTCGATGACGAAGTTAGAGAACTACATGAGAATTCGATTCGAGAACGATTAGAGAAACAACGCAAATTCATATAAATGTAAATAAGCAATATTCCAAATGAATGAATTCAAATGAATGAATTATACATTATTTTTAAGTTCAAATAATCCATTATTATTTTATTGCGAATACATTTAATACAAATTTTGCAGACAATGCGTTGTATTCAATAAAGCAAAACAGCAGTTTGAAATTCACATTCGAATCCCATTAGAGATCAACATTAGAATTCGATTAGGGAATTAATATTTTCTCGAGTCGAGAACTAGAACTAACCTCAATGTTTGCTGGGTTATTACCACATCTCGCTTATCGATAGAGAGATGCGTTTGTCATCCCAATTACAAAAGAGGGTACTGAATTTTTGAAAATTTTACATTGAAAAATAGTCAGATAAATTAAAAACATCTAATTATGGAGACATTTTTATTTCCTTAAAATGTTAGGGCTTTTCAGCTTAAGCACTACTATTTTTTGAACAGCTGGTTTTTTGGTGCATATAGGCAAATGGCTCATAAAATGTCACATTAAAACAAAACTGTCGCTTTCCTTTTTACTTTTCGGTTTGTTATTTTCTAACTTAAAACATTTTATCACAACTCTTCAAGTTGCAAAGCAGAACACGTCTAAAAATAACTATTGTCATTCTGCGCCGTCCCACTATTTTTCTTTTGAACACAACTGTATGTACCTAAATATATATATATGTATGTATGTATGTTAATTTATATACGTTGATATTATTTCACCCTGGAACAAGCCTGCATTGCAAGTAGCACAAAAGCAGAAGAGACCGGCAATAACAACAACCGGCCACGACAACCAATAACACATGTTGTCGCCCTTCCATTCAGCCATTTTAGTTGCTTCTCGAATAATCTATAAATTTGTATGCATTTTGTTCATTAATAAAAGCAACTTTAGAATTTTGTTGTGATATCAACAATATTGTTGTCTGTCTGAATATGTGTCCTCATCAGCATTCTTCAAAAGCTATATGAAAACTTCCTAGCAATGCTGATGTTCAGAAAATAACGAAGATTTGTGTTTGGCTCTTAAAATTTTTCTAATGTGTAAATATGGACCATCGCCTAGATAGTTTTCGGCGAGAAAATAGATTTTCCATTCCATTTTGACAAAAATAGCATTCCATCAGCACAGCGCGATAACAACAAGAGCACACAAACGTGGAATATTCTAGTTATATGTACGAATCCTAGTGTTTATTTAGGGAAGCATCAAACGAAAGTACATTATAAAATACATAATAATAAATTAATTAAAGTAGAAGCTATGTATGTATGTATGTATGTAGCTTGCCTCTTTTAACCGAAAAGTCCGAAAGAAATCTTCTCTGATACCGTACAGGTTTTCTTGATAATTGTCGCCGTGTTCCAAACGGCTAAGCTTGTGAAGGCAAGTTTATCAGTTAAAATAACACGTACACAGTCGAAGACATCTGCGACTTAATTTTGGCTAACCGCACCTAGTAGGGTTTTTGTTTGGCAATTTTTTTTCACGTCAAATTACTTGCGTTTTATTCCAGTTTTTTACAATAGCTTTTGCACTGTTCTTTCAAAATTTTCTGCAATTTGCCATTCACACAGATTGAAAAAAATTGTATTCCAATTGGATTCTTTCTGTGCATGCAGTTTCTTTTCTGATCAAGTATTTTAAGGTTTTTTCACATGAATTTTTTTCATACCAAGTTTTTGTCTACAAATTTATTTTTTTACTTACTTTTTTGACAATCAAGTTGGTGGTAGGAATACGAAAGAGCAATGAGCGGAAAACAGCACACTTTATCAGAAACGCAATTTTTCTTTATTAACGTCTACCACTTTTCGCACAACTTTGGGGTCTTCTTGCGAATCAGACACAGATTGGCTTCGCTGCCGATGCTCTTGCACATCAAAATTAACAACTTTTCCCCACACTTTTGTATATTTTTATTCTAATTCTCAATTATAATGAGCACATAGTTTCCAGAACCACCAAATTAAATTATCCAAAAATTGGAAATTACTGTAGGTTTCAACCGTTCACTAAATACACGAACTACTCAGCTTGTGGCAAAACAACCGTTTGTCGCAGAAGAAATTTCGACGAAGCAATTTTTGTTTTGGTTTCGTGATTATTCCATTTATCACTAAAGATGTGCAGAGTCGATACTTTTATGTATTGGTCTATACTCGGTACCGATTTAAAAAGTATACAATACATTCGTTACTCGTTGCCGAAATGTTAAAGGTGGCCTTACAGGATATGTATTTGCATTTCGTCGCCTGGGTAAAAGATTGTCGTATGTTAATTACAGTAGGTTGTGGGGGTACTGTTTATGAATTTGTACAACGATTTTGGGTTGCTGTGCCCAAACGCGTGAATCGAATCAAAAAACTTTTACACACACTTGTAGACAACAGTTCACGCTTTATTACAAAAATTTAATTTACTAAATCTGTGCACTAATTTAACAATAATGTCGGTTGGAAATATGGTATTTATTGCAAATTTTTGTTATAAATTTGTATATACATTTTTATATACAAGATATTGTTGTAAAATAGACGTCACTGGGGCGGCAGCCGCAGGTTTACCACACAGAAAGGGAATTCTAGTTACTGTAGGGTATTTTACTTGTATGTTTTTATACTTGTTTAAATTCTTGA
>NW_023463029.1:14336-15816 GCF_013731165.1 Rhagoletis pomonella | reverse complement strand
ACTAACAAACGGTTCTAAATATATATTAGTTGAGATATATTATATATTATAATTATATTTTGACAGTATCCGTTGTTTCTGATTGGCGCAAAAAAATCTTGCCTAGTGACGAATTCGCCTCTTGATATGGTCGTTGCTTAAAGCTATTTATATTCGAAATTGCATGAAAATTGGAAAACAGGAATCTATAAGTTTATCCAGGCAAAAAGCTACCTACGTACCGAATTTTAAGCAAATCGGACCATAAATACGATTTCTTCGAACAGAAATTTAAGCAAATCGGACCGTAAATACGATTTTTTCGAATAGATCAGTCCCTGGTCCACTTCCCGGAAAAAATGGACCATATATCCTAATATATGCTAAAAAACTACTTACGTACCGAATTTTAAGCAAATCGGACCATAAATGCGATTTTTTGGAATAGATCGATCCCTGGTCCACTTCTCGGAAAAAATTTATCACATATGCTAATACATGCTAAAAAGCTACCCATGCACCGAATTTTAAGCAAATCGGACCGCCAATTCGATTTTTTCGAATAGATCGGTCCCTGGACCACTTCCCGGAAAAAATGGGTCATATATGCTAATATATGCTTAAAAGCTACTTACGTACTAAATTTTATGCAAATCGGACTATAATAAGATTTTTTCGAATATACCGGTCCCTGGTCCACCTACCTGAAAAAAAGTAAAATTTTTTTAGCCTAAAACATGGTGGTTACCGAAAGCTATTTTTATACAAAATTCCATGAAAATCGGACCAGCCGTTCGCGAGATTACCTGTTACAAAAAAAGGGACTTCTCTTTATATAATTAGTATAGAAGTATAGATAGATAATCTCAATCAAAGCTCGTTAGCTGTCAAATTGGTTGTGATTGTTATTCTCAAAACCCGAGGAAAAGTTAAACTTCTTCTCTGTGCCACCATGGTCACTTTTTTCTGCTACACATGTTACGGTCTCTAAATATATTTTAACTTAGTATTTTATTAAAAATACCTTTACAAACCTCTTTTCCTTGCTAGCGTAAATTTTTGTTTACTTTTAAATTTGACATTCCTCATCTTCTTCGCAAGTTATCGGCTTTTTAATTATAATTTTGCATGGCTAATCTCTTTTTCTAATTACAGATTAGGGAGTTATGCTCGAAAATCAGGATAATCTTTTTATATGTAAACCTATTATTAGTCGATTCAGTTACATACATACACATTAGCGTGGGCCGAAAGTCCGCTTTTTTAGAATATTGATTGGTTATAGCAAAAATATGGTTCATTATGCTCTGAAGACAATCCGTGTGAAAAATGAAAATTTTTGGTGAATATCTTAGGCTCGCCCAAGTCCATCAAAGTTCAAGAGCAAAAAAAAATTTGTCTTAGCTTCCTTCGATTCTCTACAAAAAAGATCCATATACCAAATTATGTAGGACTAATACTTTCGAAAATACTTGCAATTTTAGTAAAAAAGTGTATTAAT